>NC_063336.1:17922159-17934955 GCF_021869965.1 Rhincodon typus
ATGCTGCTTGGCCTGCTGTGTTCATCCAGCCCTGCACCTTGTTGTCTCGGATTCTCCAGCATCTGCAGTTCCTACTATCTCTGATTCGATCTTTACCAGGATGTTGCCTGGATTGGAGTGTATTAGCTATAAGGAGGGGTTGGACAAACTTGGCTTGTTTTCACTAGAGTATCAGAGACTGAGAGGCGACCTGATAGAAGTATATAAAATAATGAGAGGCGTGGATAGTTGGAGTCTTTTTCCTGGGTATAAAGGCTAAATACTAGGGGGCACAGATTTAAGGTGAGAGGGAGAAAGATTAAAGGAGATGTGCGAGACAGGTTTTTTACACAGAGGATGGTAGGTGCCTAGAATGCAGAACTTTCAGCTTCCCCAGTACCTTCTACTTTCTTTTGGCCACAACACTCACCTCTGACCCCTGACTCTTTTGAAGTTCCAGTATGCTACTGGTATTTGAACTAGGTCTGTAAAATCAGACTGTCCAATGCCACCTACCTGCCCACACAATAACTACTGACTGTACAGTGTCAAGCTGGAGGAACACAGGCCAGGCAGCATCAGAGGAGCAGGAAAGCTGACGTTTCGGCTTGGGACCCTTAAGCTCCACACTGTGTTATCTCAGACTCCAGCATCGGCAGTTCTTACTATCTCTGAACTATTGGCTGTGCATAGTTATAAGCAGAGTGCAGTGCCATTAAAGTTGCAAAGGCAGCAGTTTAAGATCATGAGGAGCTACCCTGAACTCATTAAGTGGTGATATTTGTTTAGACATCAAGGACCAATGATCAGAACTTCCTCATAATGTAGGCTGTTTGCAGATTTAAGATAAAATCTATGGTTACCATATTTTGAATGTGAAAATTGTACTAATTTGTATGTCACATTAATTTCTTATCCCTAATACCATCGTTAGTTTCAATTTTCATCAAAATAGTAGTTAAAAATCTTTGGTCACAGTATACATAATTTCCTGTTCTAATTAATCTGTTTTATATTTGCACATTGAGTGTAATGACCATAATTTGTGATCAGTAATGGGAAAATGATTATAATCTCCAGGGTTCAGAAAGCCAAAGTAAGTTGTTTTGGAGTTGGTGAGAAATGTCTGCGTTCTATTTATCCTAATTAGCATTTGAAAACTTGAATTTAACTCTTAATTAATTACGAGATGCAATGCATTATGAGAGCTGTGCTCATCGCCTCAGTTTCACATCAATGGGGACTTGTAGATTTTGAATGTCGGAGAAGATTCTCTGCTTGACAGAGCACCTGATTATTAAAAACCAAACAATTATCCTCTTTACGTTTGTAAACAGAATTGGGAAAAAAATGTTATCTCTCCCTTCTTGCCTCTCACTGGCTTCAGATATTTTTAGATTTTAGAGACATCTAAGGGTATGGGGGAAAAGAGGGAATATGGCATTGAGATAGGATCAGCCATGACCATTTTAAATGACAAAGCAGGCTCAAAGGACCTAATAGTCTACTCCTGTTCTTAGCTTCTTCTCTGTCCAGTGGGCTACTTTCTGGATCACTCAATCCTTTGCCTTGTCCCCAAACATGACTGTAGGCATGGTGCAGGGCTGGATGAACACAGCAGGCCAAGCAGCATCATAGGAGCAGAGAGGCTGACGTTTCGGGCCTAGACCCTTCATCAGAAAAGGTGGAGGGGAAGGGGGTTTTGAAATAAATAGGGAGAGAGTGGGAGGCGGATAGAAGAGGGATAGAGGAGAGGATAGGTAGGCATCTCTGAGTGGAGAACCCCTCTACCCTACCCACTGAGCTAAGGGACACGTTAGTCTCAATACTCCAGCTAGTGTTGACAATAGTACAGGCAAATGGCACATCTAACATATTGCCCACTCTTCTTCTGCTCTCTCAGAGCACTATCGAGTTTCTACTGTGTGAATATTGAAAGGCAATATCAGATAGGAGACACAATTCTAAGAAGAGGGAGTGCAAGATCAGAGGGACTTGGGTGTATATATACACAGATCATTGATAGTGTCAACACAGGGAGAGAGAGCATTTGATAAAGCATGCAGTGCTCTTGGCTTTATTAACCAGGGCATAGAGTACAAGAACAGGGAGGTGAAGTTGAACTTGTACAAGACACTTGTTGGACTTCAGCTGGAGTATTGTCTATAGTCATTCCATTATAGGAAAGGTGTGAATTCACTGGAGAGAGAGTAGAAGCAGCTTACGAGAATGAGTTCCAGGGACAAGGAAGGAGAACAAGAGGACATAGATCTAAAGTAATCTGCAAAAGAAGCAAGGATGAAGTGAGAAAAAAAACTTTACACACAACAAGTGGCTTGGGATTGGAAAGCACTTCCTGGAAATGTGGTGGAAGCAGATTCAGTTGGGGCATTCAGGAGGTCGATTATCTGGATAAAAATAATGGGCAAGGCTAAGGGAAGAAAGGCAATAAACTGGCATTAGGTAATGAGGCTCATTTAACAAGCTGGTGCAGGTATGATGGGCTGAATGGCTTCTTAATGCACCATAACATTCTGGGATTCTGTGAAAATGGGTTAACGATTAGAGGAAAAAGTAAGAAGAATCAATTAAATGGCTTAAATTTCAGTCTGAACAGCATGCTTACTCAGGGTCATATCCTTCAGTTCTATCAGGTTCCATGTCTCTGACACATCTACTCTCAATGTCCAGCACACTGTCCACATGAGACTAGAACATGTATCATTGCTCATCTCCCTCCTTGAGAAGAACAGGAATAGGAAATAGACAACTAATATAGGAAATAGAAAAAAAACGTGAAGAATGTTGCATTGTAAGGATTGAGGGACAGTAGTTAAACTGGAGTGAAATAACATAGACTGTAGAGTAAAGGCGAACACAATGATAGACAGTTCAGTCAGAAATCGATTGGGAAACTCCAGAACTAGGGGTCATTGTTTAAAAATTACAGTCACCCTTTTATAACAGGAATGAGGCAAAACAATTTCTATCAGTGGATCTTTGGAACTCTCTTCCTGAAAAGATGGTGAAAGCAGAGTTCTTGAATATTTCTAAGGCAGAGATGGTAGGTTATTTTTAATTGAGGGGTTTAACATACCAGCGGAGGTAGGGGAGGGGGGGTTGGGGTGTGGGGGTAATGTGGCTTTGAAGTTACAATCAGGTAGCTCATCATCTTGTAAATTGGTAGAGGAGGCTCAGAAGGCCCGATGGCCTTCTCCTGCTCCTTGTCAGTATATAAGGGGCTGAGGGCTTGCCAATTCATGCTGGCTGTAGTGTTAAAGGGCTACACGGCTACTGTAGTTAGAAAGGATGCCTCTGGATGAACGTTTTCACTGGCAGTGCAGGAAATACCAGCAGCAGAAAGACACTTCCCCACCTGACAGTGAATGAATAACGATATCAGGAGTCATTGAGGAAGATTTAATAGAGATTGCCTTCTTGCCATGTTGCTGCCCTTATCCCTTCTTTGATGGTAGAAGTCTAACATTGGAAGGTGCGATTGTAGTATGAAGTTGGCTTCTCAGTAATGACTAAATCAGATGTGATTCTGATTACTCTTTCCTGCCACAAATTGTAACCTTAACTCCTAATCCGCAGGCCACAATCAGTGAGGATAGGTAACTGCATCTCCTCAACAATAACATTCAACACTGGGGCCCCTGCAAGGATGCGTCCTCAGCCCCCTACTTTACTCCCTGTACACCTATGACTGTGAGCCAAATTCCGAAGGAACGCCATCTACAAGTTTGCTGGCAACACCACCGCAGTGGGATGGATATCTAACAATGACGAGTCAAAATACAGAAGGGAGATAGAGGGCTTAGTGATGTGGCACAATGAAAACAACCTGCCTGTCAACGTCGGCAAAACTAAAGAACTGATCATCAACCTCAGAAAGGCAGGAGGAGAACACGCCCCCATCTAAATCAAGAGAACTGAGGCTTAGAGGGTGAAAAACATCAAGTTCCTCAGAGTGACGATAACTGACAACTTGTCCTGGACTTTTCACGTAGGTGTGACAGTCAAGAAGGCACAAGAATGCCTCTTCTTCCTCAGGCAGCTCAGGAAATTCAGCATGTCCATAAGGACCCTCACCAACTTCTACTGATGTACCATTGAAAGCACACTGTCCGGGTGCATCACAGCCTGGTACGGCAACTGCTCTGCCCAGGACCATTAGAAACTACAGAAGATGGTGTGTACAGCCCAGACCATCACAGAAGCCAACTTTCCATCCATGGACTCCATTTACATGGCTCACTGCCGCAAAAAGGTGGCCGACACCATCAAAGATCCATCGCACCCCGGTAATGACCCCCTACAACCTGTTCTGTCAGGCAGAAGATACAGAAGCCTGAACATATGTACGATCAGGTTCAGGAACAGCTTATTTCCAGCCGTTATCAGACCGTTGAGTGAACTCTAGTCTCAAACAATGTAGCCTGCAATGTAACCTGTATGCCTGTAAGTCTTTTTGATCTGTACATCTGATGCTTGCTGTGATCTGCCTGTACCACTCGTAAACAAAGCTTTTCACTGTATTTCAGTACACATGACAATAAATCAATCAATCAATCAATAATTTCTGCAAGACAAAACCTAAATTTCTTCCATAATATAGACCCTGGTGTCCAGTTCATAATAAAGTGATTCCCATGAAAAAATTGTTCTCCACGTAATCAAAGATCCCTCCCACCCCAGTTATACTCTCTTCCATCAGGCAGAAAATACTACAGTTTGAAAACACTTACAAACAGATTCAAGAACAGCTTCTTCCCTGCTGTTATCAACAGACATCTCATATATTCAAGTTGATCTTTCTCTGCACCTTCTCTGTGGCTGTAATATTCTGCATTCTGTTCTATTACCCTGCAGTACTTTTGTAAGGTATAATTTATCTGGTTATCACAATACTTTCACTGTATCTCAGTACATGTGACAATAATAAATCGAATCAAACATCACGCAACAGAAACAATTGGCCTTGAAAATAATTTTTGAGGATAGAATACGTGATTAATTTAGTGGTGTGAGGCAATAAAGGAGATTTTAGTTAAAGCGTTACCAAAGCTTTCAATGATTGCTCAGGATTGAGATGGTAGTAGACTGATTGATAATGATTGATTGTAATAATTGACTAATATATGGCATTTGATATCAGGATGAGCAACTAAATAGACCTGGGGCACACAGCATCTTGAGATTCCTATGCAGACCTGTACTCCTGAGCCACTTTCAAAGCTTTGAAAAACTGTGTGAAGGTAGAGATTCTACTCTGTGCCAATGTTACTGGAATATGTGATCGGGAAACTGGAACATCATGGAGGCTGGGTCCCAATCCAAGTGCTCCCTCTCTAACAGCACCGTGGGTATATCTACAGCCTGTAGACTGCAACAGTAGCGGGAGAGTTGTCATTGACAATCGACAGTTGTGTTCACATCTCATGAAAAGGTCAATACAACTGACAAGAATGTCATCCCGCAAATGTGAACTTCAAGTACCATGTTGATTCCAACATTGATTTGTGCCACAAAATCCGAACTCATGACTAACCCCTCCCCCTGTTAAGTTAATTTCCAATTTTTTTTTTGCATTGTGAATGGAAAAGGGAAATACCATAAGAGGATATTTGGCTGTCAGGAATAGGCTTTGACAGTCTCTCATGACGCAAATATTATTCGGTTTAGATAACTAACATAGCCGGTGGCCTTCTGCAGCTCTCCCTGCATATGTATCTCTTAATTGTTTCTGTAGGTATGTAAATGACAATGTGAGTGTGAAAAAGTCCAGGCTATTTCCAGTAAAGACACTCTCCACAGTGTCAGCACTTGCGTTGGTCGGCATGCCAGGAACCCAGTTTGACGATGTCAGCCAAGCCGAGATAGATCCAGACTGTCTCTTTGCATTGTGGGTGACAGAACCTTCAGGCACAGGCAGGGACATGTATCCAGTTTAAACACGTAAGCAGCTGGAGCCACAAATGGTCAAAATATGCTCTTTGCTCCGTGAAGAAATTTGGGTCAATCACAACTTTAGCTGAGGACCTGCCACACCACAGGCACTCCACAGTTTCAGTTTGATTTTCAGCATCTCACCACCCATTTAGTTACTGATGGATGGAGCCCATGCTAGAGTGTCACAATGCTCTGCAGACATCATTCGTTGTACTGTGTACATGAACAGGAATGAGTTGCAGCAGTATGATACCTTAATGACCACATGGATGCCATCAATAAGCACCCACCTTTTAGTGAAATCTATGTCCTGATGCAATGAAAATGTTCATCCTGCTTATCAAAGGAGCTGTATACTGGCTCTCCAACTCCAGTTGATATAAAACCCTTATCCGTGTCTTCAAAGCCTTGTACAACCACTTGACTTTCTTCTTGTGCCTCCTGACCACATGCTAACCCTGCTTTCTCTTCGTTGCTGGTAGTGGCAGCTTTTCTAGTCTCAGTTGCTCAGTCAGCCCGAAAACCACTCTTCAATAACATTGCCAAAACCCAGCTCTCTGACCTGGCCTTCATGCCTCTCTCTGAACTTGCCCACCTTGGCCTGTTGACCATTTTCTCCTTCTTTTCCCTGTGTTTGCTTCCCTCTGCACAACTGCATGCTTTCTATGTTAAAGCCAGCTGCAGGAAACACAGACTGCTTGGATACAGCTTTAGTGAAAACCAACATGTATTACCAAGCTTGGTTTTGAATCTTATTTGCTATAAAAATGAATCAGATCCCTGTGTGCCTAACAACTATCAAGGTGGCTCAATATGCTTTTCAGTAGTTGCCTTCCCAATATTCCTGACTCAAATTGTGTCTCACAAATTTGACTGAATTTTTTGAAGGGGTGACCAAGAAAATAGATGAGGGCAGTGTGGTAGCCATTGTCTGCATAAACTTTAGCAAGGTCTTTGACATGGTACCACATAGTAGGTTGTTGAGTGAGGTTAAATCTCACAAGATCCAGGGAGAGCTAACCAATTGCTTACAAAATTGGCTTGACGGTAGAAGACAGAGGGTGGTGGTAGAGTGTTGTTTTTCAAACTGGAGGCCTGTGAGCAGCAATGTGCCACAGGGATCAGTGCTGGGTCCACTGTTACTTGTCATTTATTTAAACGATTTGAATGAGAATTTAGGAGGTATGGTTAATAATTTTGTGGATGACATCAAGATTGGTGGTATAATGGACGGTGAAGAAGGTTATCTGGGAATGCAGCAAGATCTTGAACAACTGGGGCAGTGGGCTGAGGAACGGCAGGTGGAGTTTAATTTAGATAAATGCAAGGTGTTGCATTTTTTAAGGCAAACCAAGGCAGGACTTACACAGTCAATGGTATGGCCCCGGGGAATGTTATAGAACAAAGAGATCTGGGGGTTAAGGTTCATAGCTCCTTGAAAGTGGAGTCACAGGTAGACAGGGCAGTGAAGGCAGCTTTGGGCATGCTGGCTTTCTTCATTTGGAGCATTGAGTAAAGAAGTTGGGACATCTTATTGTAGCTGTATGTGACATTGGTGAGGCCACATTTGGAGTACTGCATGCAGTTCTAGTCGCTCTACTATAGAAAGGATATGATTAAACTAGAAAGAGTGCAGAAAAGATTTACTACGATACTACTTGGGCTGGAAGGTTTCAATTATAAGGAGAGGTTGGATAGGCTGGGACTTCTTTCCCTGGAGCGTAGAAGGCTGAGGAGTGACCTGACAGAGGTTTATAAAATCATGAGAGGCATAGATAAGGTAGATAGCCAACACCTTTTTCCCATGGTAGGACAGTCTAAAACTAGGAGCATATGTTTAAGGTGAGAGGGGAGAAATACAAAACGGTCCAGAGGGGCAATTTTTTCACACACAGGGTGATGAGTGTCTGGAACAGGCTCCTAAAGCTAGAGGTACAGGCAAGTACAAATTTGTCATTTAAGAAACATTTAGATAGGTATGCGGATGGGATAGGTACGGAGGGATATGGACCAAACACAGGCAAATGGGACGAATTTAAATGTGAAAGCTGGGCAGCATGGGCAAGTTGGGCCAAAGGGCCTGTTTCCATGCTGTAGACCTCTATGATTCTATAACTTTAATATTCAATGAAATAGTCTTAAAACCATAAGATATGGGAGCAGAATTAGGCCATTTGGCCGATCGAGTCTGCTCCACCATGGCTGATATACTTCTCAACCCCACTGTCCTGCCCCTTGTCAGAGGTTGAGATGATCAAGGGCTCAATCAGAACAACATCCAAAATGGAAATGCACTAAACCTTTTGACAAGGAGATTACAAAGAAAATTCTACATAAAAGTCCTTCAGATCAACGTTTCCTGTCATCTTGCCCCGGGTATTCTGATGGCTTATTGGAGCAGCGCAGACTGGATTTGTGCATTGGTATGGTATGGAACCCCTGGTGCAGCAGCTCCCATGGGAATTGCTCAGGAAATTGAGAATTCCAATGAACAACTCCCCCTGCATCTGGAACCATTCAGAAAAGCCTCTTGAATTTGGAGAATTCTAAGAGCTTCTACTCGCTTAAGCACAGCAGTTAGCCAGGAAAGGTTAGAGCATTAGAATTTACGATTTCATTTTCCAGCATTGGTACTTGATATGGACACCGTTTAAGAAAAATATTGCGATGCCTTGGATCTAGTCATTCACTTATTGGGCCATCTTTCTTCAAAATATATGGTGGAGTTTCGCCAGTCTGTGTGGGTGTCGGCTTCCCATGGCAAAAGCAAAAAGTGGCATGGTTTCATCTTTGAGATGCAATATTGCATATTACCAATTGTGTCAGGATGTCTGGGCAAAGTTGTTAGATCGTTGACTGATTCAATTGCTTTATGGTTGTTCAAATCACCACAGTGGGTGCTGTTTACAACTCAGAGATGGTGACAACTCTGTGACCAGTGCCTAATGGCAGGGCTGCCACTATCAGACCAGGGACCCAGCAGGTGGAAGGGTTGAGGAAACCAAGATACCTTGTATATTGGCAGTGCATTGTGATTTTGCCAATGCACTCAACTGGTGATCTGTTAAACACTCAGAGACAGTGTGGAGTACCATGAGGGCACAGATACCTTGTGTATATATAAGGCTGAAATAGATAGACACTCGACCAGTAGAGGTATCAAGGGTTATGGGAAAAGGGCAGGAAAGTGGGTGTGAGGAATGTCGGATCATCTGTGAATGGGCTTGAGGGTCTGAACTACCACTATTTCTTATGGGTGGTGGGGAAGAGTGAGCTTTACTGGGAGAGGAACATTGTATGAGTGTTGGGGTTTTGGTGAACACTATCAGTAGTGGCTGTACATTGCCAGGCAGAGGACTGAACACTGCTGGGTGCTTTGCGGCTGGACTACTTCGAGTCAGTCAAGTAAATCCATGTAAGAACCTGCGTAAGTGTAGGATAAACAGACATTAGGATGACGCAGGAGAAATCTCCTTGCGTATATTAAACAGGACCCTGGAGTAACACGGCAATGACGTCCAAAATCTGCACATCACTGGGTTTAAATGATACAGAGTGGGCAGAGGTAGAGCACTCTGGAAGAACAGCACTGCATCGAACACTCTAGAATGATAGAGAATCTTGAGAGCACATAGACATGAACACATGAAGAAAATATTAGCCCATGCATAATGAAACTATCAGACAGATCCTGGTATATTTACTTACTTAGATACACATGACTACAATACATCAAAATAAAAAAAAAAATGTCTATAATTGCCATATAACTTTGTAGTCTAGTCTAAACCCAAAGATAATTCTTGATGTCGCTTCACAAGACTGTCAAGAGCCAAACACATAGTGTGGCACTAAACAACATGATAAAAGACATCTACTTGTATGGACAAATATAAACGGACCTTTAACAACATTCAGGACAGGGTAGAGAGTTATTCCAAAGTTCTGACCAACAATCTTCCCTTAACCAACATTACCAAAACCATATTAACTAGGAATATGCCTCATTGCTGTTCGTACAATCCAGTTAGACAGTTTAAGTGATCACATTCTTCATTTCTATTGGACAGTTTTCCATTGCTCCCCCTTTTTATACACAAGGCGCAGTTTCTTTTCTGCAGGATTATAGCAGTTGCTATTTCTTTTATTTATGCATGTTTAAGCAGGAACACAAAAAGGCTCGTAAAAATATCATGTCAGAGGTAAATTCTCAAAGGACGGTAGCATTTAAAACAAATGCAATGTGCTGCTAATGCTGGAAAACTGAAATAGAATCAGAAAATGCTGGAACACATTCAGGAGGACAGGCAACATCAGTCTAGACAGGAATCAGTGGGTGGCTTTTCACCAGGTCTGGATGATGTTAAAGGCAAACAGTTTCTAAAAGTAAAAGGAAGAAAGAAAAAGAATCCATCCTTGAATACCTTGTACTCATAGTGAAATAAAGAAGACGGAATATATTTGTGTATAAGTTTCAGGGGGTCCGTGAATAAATATCATACCAAAAACGAAACAAAACTTTTCAGCAATGCAAAGTATTTTTGTAAAAATAGTTAAGAAATAAAGAACAGTGGAATTTTTTAAAAAAAGCTACGTGACCCTCATTACAAAATTCACCCGCGATAACCAATGGAACAGACTGCACTGATCTTTAGACAGTTTTATTGCACAACTGAGCTCTGTGAGGGCTCATTCACTCATTTATCAGTGAGGAAAACATTATTTATCTTCTAGAAACTAATAATAAAAAAAATTCTCTTGCTGTGGCCAGACAGAATGGGTAAACATTCCTCTCGACATACTCACTTGGAGATATCCACCTTTCTCCCACACCCTACGCGGCATTGCATCAGTTCTGCTAGTTTCAAGAAAGTAATTTTAAAAGAATATTGGGTCGAATCTTGGAGCTGGTTGATCGTCTTTAGCTATGGCATAACTTGTGGCAAAATTGCATGAAAATTCCACTAAGGCCTACCTTGACATTGGGGTCAACTCATTGCATCTTCTCTGTTCAAGAAGACTACTGAATACTTTATTAATCGCATATCTAGCCTCGTTCATTTGCAGCTCCCACCTTACTATTTGCACTGAACAAGCTAGACATTGAGAATTCTCAACACTGAGGTCAGAGTGAGTTCCTGGTGACTTCAGCTCGCTGTGCAGCACCCCTTGTGGCTCAGCACCAAACAGCATCTCAGGGCACCATCCAGGAGGCACTGACTTGCATTGCAGGCTGCATTGAAAGGTTGCGGCAAGGACACTTTGGGCTCATGGATTGGACCAGGCTGCACCTTAGGGCTAAGATAACAAGGTGTAGAGCTGGATGAACACAGCAGGCCAAGCAGCATCAGAGGAGCAGGAAGGCTGACGTTTCGGGCCTAGACCCTTCATCAGAAAATCTGCTGCTTGGCCTGCTGTGTTCATCCGGCTCTACACCTTGTGATCTCAGATTCTCCAGCATCTGCAGTTCCTACTATCTCTGCACCTCAGGGCTTCTGGTTTCCCCACTTAGCACCTCCCTGGGTGTTCACAACATCCCTGCTTCGGGTTGGCAATGAGTTCGGTCACATGACCAGGCAGCCTGCCTCACTGTCAGCTGACCTTAGCCAAGGGCCTGGTAATGTTGGTGTACTCGGTGTGTGCCATCTGTCTCAGGCCTACACCTCGTCCAGGGCTGACTGTTTGACTAACTCCATAGGGTGTTGGGAAGGGCCGAGGTCAGTCTGCTGAGTCCATCCAGAGAAAGAAAAGGGCACTGGTGATTGGGGATGAGAGCGCGAGGGAACTACTGTAGCAGGAAGGAGGTTTCGCGAATTGTTTGTGGGGCCGCACGCCGGGGGCAAGGGGGAGAAAGGGACAGCACCATTTGGAAGGGGGTAGTACAGTGAAACATGGAACAGGATCACATGGGAGGAGGACCAGCATCTTCACCTGGATACAGGGTATGACCACACTGGGAATGGTCACCCCGTATGCCAGAGGCTCTAAGGGTCGTTGCCTCCGATGTACCTGTCTGCCACTCCTGTTCTCTCCTGTGCATTTGGACCAAGTCCCAGATTGCAGATACCATGGGTCCTCTCTTGCTTGGGCGTGAGGCAGGTGCCAGCTTTCTGATTGCCAGCACCCTGAGGGGTGTATGTATCTTCCTCGGGCAGCTACAGAGATCTCACAGTGACTCTCGCCCCACCTCTGCTCCCTCAAACCCTGCAAAGTGTCGGTATCTGAGCTGCTGGAGGGAAGGGTGATGCCTCACTGCAATGTCCTCAGGGGCCTGAGAACTCGAGTCCTCAGAGGTGGTTTCTGGCCAAGGTGACCGTTTCTCCATCTGCTGGCACCGACATCACACGAGACAGAAGGAGAGAGAGAGGGTGAGAGGGAGAAGGCATCACCGCCAGGGGTGAGAGCTGGTGTGCAATGGATGACACTGACTGCAGGGATACGGCGAGAGTTACAGTAATAAACAGAGGGACTTGCTCGTTGGGCAGGACACATACGTTATGCCTGCACAAATGCTCCCAGTTATTCCCTGCAAACTCCGAGATTCCCTCCTCATTGTGAGCGAGGAGCCAGATGGCCGGGCCCTTTCTGCCTCGTTGTGGGCCTAGCTTCACGTGGAATGAGAGAAAGGGAGGCACGGGGTGAGATGGCAGCGAGGGGCACCACTCGTGCTACTGCTCGACTGGGTCAAAAGGTGGTGAACTGTGCAGGGGGAGTGAGTGAGTCAGTCAGTCAGAGAGTGAGTCAGTGAGTGAGTGAGTGAACGAGTGAGTGAGTGAGTCAGTGAGTGAGTGACCGAGTGAGTGAGTGAGTGAGTGAGTGAGTCAGTGAGTGAGTGAGTGAGTCAGTGAGTGAGTGAGTGAGT
>NC_063336.1:17935455-17956404 GCF_021869965.1 Rhincodon typus
GACGGAGAGATGTGGATGAGTAGTGGGGATGGAGTGATGAGAATGGAGTGATGAGAACGGAGTGATGTGGATGAGTGGTGGGGATGGAGTGATGGTGTTGGAGTGAAGGTGATGGAGTGATGGTGTTGGAGTGATGAGAATGGAGTGATGGTGATGGAGTGATGGTGTTGGAGTGATGGTGTTGGAGTGATGAGGATGGAGTGATGGTGGTGGAGTGATGAGGACAGGGTGATGGGGTTGCAGTGATGGGGATGGAACTCATGCCTTGTTGATTGAGATTGCTGCCATCTGAACCAAGCTGAACCGTGAACCCATGATGGTATTGTTCAGCTGCTTATTGATAGGCTGTTATAAAACAAGCTACAAAAGCAGCCGTGTCTCATGCTTTGCACTAAGTCTCCCTGCAATATATTGCACGGTGAATCTATCAGCATTTTATAGCTGGATCAAAAATGCACATTAAAACTTAAGTGGCACGGTTGCAAAGGTTGCCAATATCGCTTGCCTGATGTGTTAATGTCTGCAAAATGAATCCTCCCTGTTATCTGTGAGAATTTTAATCAGATATCACTGATCTTTTGCATAATAATGACCAAAATTGTAAAATAGGAGCTGTGTTTACTGTTGAAGATGTACTGAAGCAAGACTAATTACCAATTTTCCATATTACAAATTTTTGACAGGATTAAAGCCAACAATATTACATTTCAAGTGAAGAGCACATGAGGAAACTTTGAAACTTTTGGCCAATGAGCTTATGAAACTTGATCTTTAAACAGAAGAATGTTTAGGAATCAGGAAAGGATAAGAATCCCAAAAAAACCTAAATGTTTTCATGAGTTAACCCCATAGTAGTACTAGACTCTAGGACTGCTCTCCCATTAGAGAGAGATGATTAGTGTTTTAACCTGAGGATCACATATCTCAGGTAAAGGGTGGACGTTGAGAAAGGAGAGACATTTAGGGTAACCTCACCCAGTGCAGGAATTAAACCCATATTATTGGTATCACACTGTATTTGCAAACTAGCCATCCAAGCCAACTGAGCTAACCAACCCCCTTATCTCACATGCATCAGCAAAGTTACTTAGTTAACTTACAAACTTAAAAAAAAGTTCCAAAGCTCTTCCAAGGAGCATTATCAACCAAAATCTTTCTTACAGTCCCAAATTCTGCAGGAACAGTTGGATGGAACACAATGTTAATGGGCATTAGTGCTTAATGAGCATAATAAAGACCATTGATCTGCGATTTTCACCAGAAATACAACAAATCTGGCTAGCTGAGTATCTAAAACACCAGCATAAGATCCCATGTGAATGGTTGCAGTGAATGGCCTTAATTAGCAACAAAGGATCCCACAGAATCGATTCTCCAAATGATTGTGTGTGCTGTGGAACCAGTTACAAGCAGTTAATAGTTGAGATACTGCTGCTGATAACCCTGTTTGCTACACTTCTTAAAATCCACCTTAAACAAGTTAGTCCATTCCTGATGAGGCCTCTTTTCTGTCCTGGATCAAAGGGAAAGTTTGGCTAATGGTGGTCAGAAGGTGAGCTACTAGTGAGTCCGAGCAAGAAGCAACATTTGTCTTTAGCAATAAGTACAAGTAACTAGCTGTGGCTAGATGTACATAATAAATAAAATTATCAATAAACACTGCTGGTACATCTGTCTCTATCAGAAGCTTGGAGCTACGTACCTCTGGTCTCTCCCTATCGCTGCATGATATCATCTGATTGGGTGGAAGTTAATGCAGTCTCTCATGCTAATCCGCTCAGCTTGTTCTGTGCTGATACTGAGCCACGCTTGATGATAAACTTTGAAATCCCCACCCAGAGTACATTTTGTACTCTTGCTATCCTCAATACTTCATCTAAGTAAAAACCGAAAGAACTGCGGACACTGGAAATCAGAAACAAGAACAGAAATGAGTAGTGAAGAAGGGTCACCGACCCGAAACGTTAACTCTGATTTCTTTCCACAAATGCTGCTGGACCTGCTGAGCTTTTCCAGCAACTTCCGTTTTTGCTTCCTCTAAATGTTGTTCGACATGGAGGAGTAGATTCATCAGCTGAGGGAGGATGGTATGTGGTAATCATTAGGAGGTTTCCGTGCCTATGTTTAACCTGAAGCTATGAGACTTCATGAAGTCCGGAGTCAATGTTGAGGACTCCCAGAGCAACTCCCTCCCAACTGTATACCACTGTGCCGCCCCCTCTGCTGGGTCTGTCCTGCCGGTGGGACAGGACATATCCAGGGATGGTGATGGTGGTGTCTGCGACATTGTCTGTAAGGTATGATTCTGTGAGGATGACTATGTCAGGCTGTTACTTAACTAGCCTGCGAGACAGTTCCCCCACTTTTGGCACTAGCCCCCAGATGTTAGTGAGGAGGACTTTGCAGGGTTGACAGGGCTGATCCTGTCATTGTCTTTTCTGGTGCTTAGGTCGAGGCCAAATGCTCAGTCCGGTTTCGTTCCCTTGTTGAGACTTTGTAGAAATTGATACAACTGAGTGGCTTGCAAGGCCTTTTCGGAGGGCAATTGAGAGTCAACCACATTGTTATGGGTCTGGACCAGACCAGGTGTGGATAGCAGATTTCTTTTCCTGAAGGACATTAGTGAGCTAGATGGGATGTTCTAACAATTGACAATGGTTTTATAGTCATCATTAAACTTTTCATTCCAGATTTGTTTTATTGAATTCAGATTCCACCATCTGTCATGGTGAGATTCGAACCCTTGTCCCCAAACATTAGCTGAAACTCTGGATTAACAGTCTAGCAATAATACCACTAGGCCATCGCCTCACCCCTCTCTCTGTCATTAAGGACACATATCAATCAACTCCAGTTTCATGATATAAATAATATATGCTGGTCGCACTCCAACAACTTGGGCAACTTCTGTATCATGGTCTCAATGAGGTGGGGGGGCACCACGTTTCTTGATGTTGAGTCCCTCAATCAGGCACTGAGTGCCTTTGATAGAAGGACCTCCATTTGACCAAAGCCACATATTGACAGGTCCATCTAGGTTAATCCCAGCAGCGTTGGGATCAGACCCTTTAACTGGTCATTGACTGGCCACTTAAAGGTCTTTAAATAGTGGTGGGGCCTTCCTAACAGATCAAAATTCTGGTTTAAGCAGGGTTCCAGTAATCTGCCAACATTTACTCAATTAAATGCCCTTCACACTGTTGTCTAGTTCCTCCTTAAACAAGTCAGACAACTCCGACCATAATGTTATGAATGAATTTGTCCAGGTGTCCCGCAATATCAAAGCTGTCAAATGAATACGAACACAAGCTGGTACCAATGCAAAATAATCCCAACTTTGTTCGGAAAATGGTTACAATAACCCCACATACTAAACATACTATCTCTAATCCTATTTGGATCCTTAAGTTTGCAATACTTCCCGAGTCTCTTGTAGATTTATGCAGTCGCTCTCTTTCTGGATCTGTCCCTGGGTCTGCAAAGTTGCTTTCTCTCTTTGTCTCTCTATGGACAGTTGGCTGGTCCCTGCTTTTGGCCATAATGCTCTCCTCAGAAGGTCCAAGACAGACTGGTCTGAAGGTAAACACTTTATACATTTTTGGATGGTTTTTTGGAACTTTCTATAGTTCTGGCCAATCAGAGAGACACACTTAATAGTTTGAAACATTGTCAATCATTTAGATGGGTTGTCAGTGTTAGTTTCTTTGTGTAGCAGGACCCAGCGCCTTTCTGTTTGGGCCCTCCTTTCTTTGGTGGATAAATTGTTGGGGGTATGTCTGTCCAGGATAACTGTTGCTTTTTGCATTTTGCTAATGTCATTAGCACCTGGGTTTTGTGACTTCAGAGTTTTACTTGGGCAGTGTACCCAGCATCCTGTGCTGTTTGGCCAAGTTAGCAATCTATCTGTGTTTTAGCAGCCAGGGTGCTGCTACACCACGTTCCAAGAATGGCACAAGAAATTGCAGAAATGCTCTATCCATTGCCTCAGCAACTGTACTTTGTCTGGAAACAGAGAATACCTTGGCTATAGACCAGGAAGAAAAAAGATTTGTGAAAAATGTAGACTTCAGAACAAGTAGCGGAAGAGATTAAAAGCTCAAAGAAATAACTTCTTTCCCCATGAATCCACCAGGTTTGTAAAGTTTTGGGAAACCTGCAGTGTAGCCAAGGTGGATAAAGCAAGTTGAAATTGCTTCAAGCAGAGATAAGAAAGATGAATGGGTTCAAATTAAAATGTTGATATTTCACCACGTAAGAATAAAGACATTCTGTGTTTGTTTTTCTTTAACTGTCTGAGAAAGTTATGAGTGTTTATGAAGCAATAAAAAAATCAATTTAAAAAAGCATTTTGTGGTGAGCAGAAACTCACTTTTTGGAACAGCTAAATTCAGCTAAATGTCAAGAAATTGAATAAGTAGATAGGCAGTTTCATAACGAGTTTGCAGCACTGGGTCAAACACAGTGCCTGCTGTACTCTGCACAGTTGGATGTTTCATAGCAATGGGAGTGCACTAGGATAGGTACTCTAAAAGATTACAGCTGGATGCTGACTACTCAAATCTCTTCACTGGCATCTTGCTTGCCAACCTCTGTTACAAAATCATCTTGTACAGCATTGCAAAATCTCTGTGCTTCTCCAAACTTGGCTGGAAATCACCCCCCACAACTTTTCTACCCCTCTCTACTCCTTTAAATACTCCTTCAAAAACTACCTTTTTGAATAGACTTTTGCTCATCTGACCTAATATTAACTTAATGACAAAGTTTGTCCCATAAAGTTTGTGTGAAGAGTTTCAGGGTGTTTGACTGTGTTAGAAAAGTTATTAAGAGCAAACTGTTGCTGTTGAGTTGAATCATGACTTTCATCTTTGCTACACAGAGGGTTTGATTAGTTCCCAGTTGCAGTGTTAGCATGTAGGTAACTGCCTTATTATTTTCTGGGAAGGTGAACACGGGGCTGGAGTGGAATGGCATCTTCTTCGTAGCCAAGAAGATTTATGAAGCTTCCACCAAAATTATTAATGCATCACTGTCAATAAAGAAGGTTTCTGGACGCTGATGAGAAGTCCTGATATTTTACTATTGTCTGCCAGCCGAATGGAAAACCTATCATGCATTGCTGAGCTTTTTCTCAAAAGAATTCTCCTCATTCTGTAGTTTTTTATTAATCATTCACATGGGTTGCATCTCTATGATAGTCTGCTGTGTATTTAAACAAACATTCTCTCTCCTGAGTTTATTTTTGAAGCAGAGGATCATCGCTCATTAAGTGCAGCAGAAAATTTTCCTCAGCCAGTGCTTCACAGCGATCTTGGAGCTCTGAGCATTTCTGTGAAAGAGCGACTTCTTCCTCCATCAATGCAGCTCTTTGTTGTGTCAGGCAGCATCAGAGGAGCAGGAAAGTTGATATTTCAGTCCCTTGGTTCCTGACCTGAAATGTCAGCTTTCCTTCTCCTCTGATGCTGCCTGGCCTGCTGTATTCTTCCAGCTCCACACTGTGTTATCTCTGACTCCAGCATCTGCAGTTCTTACTATCTTTGTTGTCTCAATTGTGTGAGAACATTCTCAGGACAGGATTTGTGGAAATCTTCTACATTCTGTTTCTTTTCCGTCTTCAAGATTTTATTGCGTTGTTTGACTAATAATCGCTGGACTTTTAGGTCAATGGTCCCTTTGAGGTAGTTAGACTGCTCCAATTCCTTTTTAACTTTGGTCTGTGTAAGTTCCTTTTATGCTTGACTTCAACCTTCACCTAAGCATTTAAGACTCTCTCAATGCTCGCTCCTTTGGTCTGCTTTCTCACTGTTGAAAGCAATCACGAATGCTTCCAAAGATTGTTGACCAGACACAATTTCAGAAAAATTGACGTAATTCAATTTGGACCCTAGATAGCTTTTTATTAGCTTCTTGCCATCTCTGAAGTGCCAGTTTTTGCAAGAAGATTGCTGCTTTAGCACACCATCTGAAAATGGTCCGATATATAGAAATTAGAGAATGGAGCCTTGTGGCTGGGCAAGGAAAAGCAATGTCTTCACAAAACATTAGTAGCTTTCGGAATATTTTTCAAATACAATGATGGAATGTGGGTACTGCCAGCTGGAACAGCATTCATTGCCCATCCCAAATTGCCCAGAGGGCATTTAAGACACTCCATTTTTGTGGGTCTGGTGTCACATATTGACTAGAACAGTAAGATTTCCTTCCCTAAAGGCGTTAGTGAACCAGATGTTTTACTTTCTCTGACTGTTGACAGTGGTATCATAGTCATCACTGGACTCTTAATTCCAGATTTGCATTTATTTCCGCCATGGTGGGATTCGAACTCAGATCCCTAGAACACTACCTTGGGTCCCTAGATTAATGATTGATAAAGTGGATTGAGTTAGAATCATTGGGCTGACCCAAAAAACTTTCTATCCCCTTGAATTAGAAACTTGTTCTACATGTGATGTCTAGCCTATCGGGCAGACTACACATCTTGTGTTAATGTCAGGTTTTCTTTAGGCTGTAAGGATTCTGATCATGCTTCATCCTATGCTCCCATTATGATATACTATATGAGTCCTTAATTCAAGGTTCCACATTGGCAATTATGCATGAGGCTGTATTAAAAATTTATAAAACAATCAATGGTTTTACCTAGCTCCTGGTTGCACCAATTAAACTTTGCCCAGTCTAGAATGGGGGTTTGCCTTAAATGGAAATTGGAGTTGGAGGCTTCAAACACCTCTTTGCGCTATACTTCAGTTTCTTCTGCTACGCCTTATCTGGCACTGCATCCAATCACAACGATATACAGACTTGGTCTTTGTTTGACTTTTCATCGAGGTCTGAAGAAATATAATATTTGTTATATCATTAGTTCCATTGTACCCATTGGTACGATTGTTATTATTATCATTATTCCATTAGTCATGACCCTCCATATAATCTAGACCTTTTGGTAAAGACAAGTCTCTTTTTAAAAGTTGGAGTATTTTCTCTGTGAGCTATAGCAATCAAGATACTGCTTTTTCCCTTTTTTTTAACTTAGGATAGTTTCCTCCCTTATGCGGCTTTCACTTTTTATGAAACTTTCTGATCTGGAGGATTGTAATACTCCCTGAGGCTGATTAATGTGCCCAATTAATTCTCCATATTTTCTGTTGTGGAACTTCTTCTGTGGTTTTTCAGCTTATTTCACCTCTTCTTGGTTCGATGTCTAGATTGGCTGTAATGGCAGTATTCTTTCATAGAATCTCTACAGTGTGGAAACAGGCCATTTGGCCCATCAAGTCCACACCAACCCTTCGAAGGAGTAGGCCAGTTAGTTGTTCAAACATACTATGCCATTCAATATAATTAGGGCTGAGCATCCAACTCAGTACTCTGTTTTCACATTCTCCCAGCACATACTAATGCCCTTTAATGCATCAAACTCCTTGGAAACATTCAACGTTTTGGCCTCAATTGCTTTCTGCTGCCAAGGATTCCACAGGCTCAGCACTGTCTGGGGGAAGAAATCTTTCCTACTCTTATTCAAACTCTTCTAGGCTCCTCAGAGATACTTCCCTCTCACTAGATCCTGGATTCCCCAACACTTTTGGGATGCTTTTGGGTCTTCAGTTGTGAAGACAGAACCAGAGTATGTGCTTAATTGATTTGCCATCTCTTTGCTCCCTATATGACATGCCAAGTTTCTGATTGCAAGAAGCCTACATTTGTCTTCACTTTTCTTTTCACATACCTATAGAAGCTTTTGCAATCAGTTTGTATGCACTATGCAAGTTGTCTCTATTTTTCTCCTCTTCATCGATCTGTTTGTCCCCCTTTACTGAATTCTAAAGTGCTCCCAATTCTCAGGTTTGCTGCTTTCTTTGGCAAATTTATATGCTCCTTCCTTGAATCTAATACAATCTCTAATTTCTCTTGTTAACAACAGTTGGGTCACATTTCCTATTTTAGTTTTGTGCCGGACAGGAATGAATAATTGTTGAAATTCATCCACATGCTCTTCAAATCTTTGCCATTGCTTATTTTGACGAAACTTTGGCTTTTGTCTTGGAATTCTTTGTGAAGAGAGATTGAGAAAGGTCAAGCAGTCTGTTCCAAGTCAATAAAGTAAACAGCTTGTGAGACTTTATGGTTCTTTTTAAGTTGGAACAATTGAAGCAGCCTGAAGGGGTGGGGTCAAGCTCCCACAGGACCAGGATTTTAGTTTAACTTTCAGTAGCTGTTGAGGTTTAGAAGCTGTGATACATGTCTCCATGCTACAGCAACACACTAGTGTTCTCTCTCTCTCAGAGTTTTTCTTGATGTTCTTTCCTCCTGGACTAGAGAATTGCATGTGAGACAATCTACTTTACTGAGTTTGCCTCTACCAAGGGTGTGTTTATGGAATGTTACTATCTTGGAACAACTAATCAGTAATAGTGAACATATATAGTATCTTATTAAGAATTTTGATAGCGTTGCAGCGAAGCTAATTTTTTAAATTCTTATTTTGTCTGTATTGTAAGTGGAGTGTAAGAACAAAGTGTGTTTTGCTTCAAGCCTGGTAGTTTGACCAATTGAGTTGTATCCAGTATACAATGCCTTACATTTGACTTTAAAAATAAGAAAAAGGCAGGGTCTAGGCTATCTTCTTAATATATTTTGAGGGGATTTGGTCTGTTCCATACACTATCTACCATCAACGCTTTAAGTAACATCTGCCAATTTATTATCCCTTTGTAGATTCCTTTATTTAGATTCAGGATCCTTGTCTCAAAATGAACTATGTCACTCTCCAACTTCACAAAGAATTAATTGAATCATAGAGTCCCTACGGTGTGGAAACAGGCCGTTCTGCCCAACAAGCCCACACCAACCCTCTGAAGGGCATTACACACAGACCCATTCTCCACCCAATATTTCCCATGTCTAATGCATCTAACCTCCACATCCCTGGCCACTATGGGGCAATTTAGCATGGCCAATCCACCAGGCATGCACATCTTTGGACGGTGGGAGGAAACTGGATCACCTGGATGAAACCCACACAGACATGGGGAGAATGAGCAAACTCCACACAGTCACCCAAGGGTGGAATCTATCATATTATGGTCACTCTTCCCCAGGCGGCCTTGTACAGCTAGATTGCCAATTATTCCTTTTCAATACACAATACCCAGTCTAGGATGGCCTGTTCTCTATTTGGTATTGATCCTGAAAACCATTCTGTACACATTCCAGGAATTCATTCTCTATATGAGGTTGGATTAGGTGTATTTATTGTCACGTGTATTACAAATACAGCAAAAAGTGTTGTTTAGTGTCGCCTCCAACTGGCACCACTTGAAGCACAGAAAATAAAGCAAGACACAGAATATAAAGGCAAAATATAAAGCAAAAGAGTTTATTGTCACACTTCCTTCCTGTTATGGCTCACAACAATTATTGCCTGCCTCGTTCTCACCAATGCTCCTTAGACTCCTCCAACCTGGCGCGGACCTGGGGCTAACCACTGTCGCCATGCTGTGGCAACTCACTGTTGCCACCATGAGTCCAGCGCCACGCCCCTATCACCACCACCGCCGCCAACACTGCCAAAGCCACCTGATCCTGGCTGACGCCATCTTGGAATCTATATTTGTTGCTTTCTGCATGCCCACTGTGTAAGCAGGGTATCATGACCAAATAAATCACACCAACATTCAAAAGTTATATCCACAAGATTAGATAAGCCTGAATTCAATAACTCTCCGAGCAAAGGATCAACAGAAGCGGTTCATGTGAGTCGGTGCCTGAACAAAAGGAAAGCGCATTTTCCAGTATACTTAGCTGTACTTAGTTCACATATTTGGAACCCTGCGTGCTTTGTTTTGAATTTTGCAGTATATTAGCTCTCAATCATAGGCCACACTCTGATGTCCTTTGTGTTGAGTCACTTAATGATTTCAAACTGCCCATTCTCCTCTCAAATCGGACTTGTCAGAAGACTTTTTCTACCTTGCTGCCTGTGCATTTCCGCAACCTCTCGCTGGTGAGGCTGCGAATGCAGCACATTAACGAGCACAAAAGAGGCCATTTTGTGTTTCCATCAGGCCTTGACAGCTCTATTTCCTTCAGCTAAAAGAGTACAGTGCATCTCAGCAAAATTGCTTTCAACTGAAGCCTCTTTGTCGAGGACTTTGGTTTCTTTACCTGCAAGATGAATTCTTGCTAGGGTCTCAGGAGAAATGTAAAAGAATCCATGGGAACAATTTAGCTTGGGACTCAGTGGGAAGGTGATAGAGGGTAAATTGATTTGTTTGCCTTAATTGCTACCTCCTACTAAGTACTAGTGGAGTCTAAGGCTTGGTTAAAGTTGGGATCAATGATGCAAAAAGCATTAAGGTATTCCTATTCCTACAAACTTCCTGTGTTCCTATTTCTTTGTAGCATTCTATGTATTTGCTATGTTTATGATCCATTTGCACGTTTCACTTTGCACCAACCAGCAGAAAAGAAATTGCGTTCAGATTAGCCCAAACAAATTTCCAGAGGTCAATCTATACTCACTACGATAACCCTTCTTGAATCGCAAGGCAAAAAAAAATGACTGATGAAGTCGTGAAGATAAAGCTAACTGGATAAATCACACCTCTATTTACACAGCAACTCCTGTGCTAGTGCGGGTCTCTAACCTATCTGACCAGCAACAAAATAATGCTGTTAGTGCTCAGTTGTGAAACAATTCCTCACAGCTTCGCAATGAGATACTCTGAAGTGAAAAGGTTTATTCGAGGATGTGACCACAACAGGATGACACTTGGATTTAACCCAACATCAACAGGAGAACTTTGATGAGCAAAGAGCTCCCATTTTTGCTCTGATCAAGAGTCATCGAGATTTGAAACGTTAGCTTGTTCTCTCTCCATGGATGCTGCCTGACCTGCTGTGATCTCCAGCATTTGTTGTTTTCTGTACAGATTCCAGCATCTGCAGTAAAGTGTAGGAGTCTCCTATGGCTATCCCCACCTCAAATAAGTATGCTGTTTCAGAAAATGTAGGGGGTGATGAACTCTCATGGGAATGTAGCACTGACTGCCAACTTTCTGGTACTGAGACTGGCTCTACTGTAATGAGGGGTACATCAGGTTGCAAGCGATCAATTGTCATAGGGGACTCTCTAGTCAGAGGCACAGACAGATGTTTCTGCACCCAACAACGAGACATCAGAATGGTGTGTTGCCTCCCTGGTGCCAGGATCAAGGATATCTCAGAGAGGGTGCAGAATATTCTCAAAGGAGAGAGGGACCAGCAGGAAGTCATTGTACACATAGACATAGGAAGAGAAAAGGATGAGATTCTGAGGACAGAATATAGGAAGTTAGGTAGAAATTTGAAAAGAAAGTCCTCAAGAGTAGTAACATCTGGATTACTCACGGTGCCACAAGCAAGTGAGAGCAGGAATAAGAGGATAAAACCGATGAATGCGTGGCTGAGGAGCTGGTGTAGGGGAAAAGTACTCACATTTTTGGATCATTCTGGGAAGATTTGCTAGAGCTGCTGGGGGGGTTGGGGTTTAAACTAGTTGGGTGTGGGGGCATCCCAGGGACACACTGAAAACAGATATCAGTCTGAGACTGGTACAGTCGGGAAAAGGAATTGGTCAAATATTCAGGGCAAACAGAAACAAAGCAGAGAATGATGCAGTACTCATAAACTAAACTGCATTTATTTCAATGCAAGAGACCTAACAGGTAAGGTAGATGAACTCAGTGCATGGTTGGGAACATGGGACTGGGATATCATAGCAATTACAGAGATGTGCCCAGGGATGGACAGGGACGGGCAGCTTAATATTGCAGAATATAGATGCTATAGGAAAGATAGAAAGGGGAGGGGGGCAAGAGAGGAGGGGGAATGGCATTTTTGATTAGGGATAATATTACGGCTGTACTTAGGAAGGATATTCCTGGAAATATGTCCAGGGAAGTTATCTGGGGTGAAACTGAGAAATAAAAAAGGGATGATCACCTGATTAGGATTGTATACAGTCACCACCTCCCCCCGCCACCCCCAAATAGTCAGCGGGAAATTGAGAAGCAAATTTATAAGGAGATCTCACTTATCTGTAAAAATAGTAGGGTGGTAATGGTAGGGAATTTTAACTTTCCAAATATAGATTGGGACTGCATAGTGTTAAGGGCTTGGATGGAGAGGAATTTGTTAAGTGTGCACAAGAAAATTTTCTGATCCAGTATGTGGATGTACCTACTAGAGAAGATGTAAAATGTGACCTACTCTTGGGAAATAAGGCAGGGCAGGTGACTGAGGTGTCAGTGGAGGAGCACTTTGGGGCCAGTGACCATAATTGTATTAGTTTGAAAATAGTGATGGAAAAGGACAGACCGGATCTTAAAGTTAAAATTCTAAATTGGAGGAAGGCCAATTTTGACGGTATTAGGCAAGAACTTTCAAAAGTTGATTGGGGGTGGATGTTTGCAGGATGGCTGGAAAGTGGGAAGCTTTCAAAAATGAGATAACAAGAGTCCAGAGACAATATGTTCCTGTTAGGGTGAATGGCAAGACTGGTAGGTTCAGGGAATACTGGGTGACTAGAGAAATTGAGGTATAGTTAAGAAAAAGCAGGAAGCATACATCGGGTATAGACAGCAGAGATCGAGTGAGTCCCTAGAAGAGTATAAAGGCAGTAGGAGTATGCTTGAGGCAAATCAGGAGGGCAAGACCAGGGCATGAGATAGCTTTGGCAAATAGGGTTAAGGAGAATCCAAAGGGATTCTACAAATGCATTACAGACAAAAGGGTATCTAAGGAGAGAATAAGGCCCCTAAAAGATCAGCAAGGTCACCTATGTATGGAACCACATGACATGGGAGAGATACTAAATGAGTATTTTACATCAGTGTTTACAGTGGAGAAGGATATGGAAGATAAAGAACATGGGGAAATAAATAGCAACATCTTGAAAAATATCCATATTAGAGAGGAGGAGATGCTGAACTTCTTAAAATGCATAAGGATGGATAAATCCCCAGGACCTGATCATGTGTACCCTAGAATTCTATGGGAAGCTAGGGAAGTGATTGCTGGGCTTCTTGCTGAGCTAAAAACCGAAAGAACTGTGCAAATGCTGTAAATTAGGAACAAAAACAGAAGTTGCCAGAAAAGCTCAGCAGGTCTGGCAGCATCTGTGAAGAAAATATCAGAGTTAGCATTTCGGGTCTGGTTCTGAGGAAGGGTCACGAGACCCGAAATGTTAACTCTGATTTTTTTCTTCACGGATGTTGCCAGACCTGCTGAGCTTTTCCAGCAACTTCTGTTTTGGCCCTTCCTGAGATATTTGTATCATTGATAGCCACAGGTGAGGTGCCAGAAAGCTGGAGGTTGGCTAATGTGGTGCTACTATATAAGAAAGGCTGTAAGGAAAAGCCAGGGCACTACAGACCTGGTGAGCCTGATATCAGTGGTGGGCAAGTTATTGGAGGGAATCCTGAGGGACATGATTTACATGTATTTAGAAAGGCAGGGACTGATTAGGGATAGTCAACATGGCTTTGTGCATGGGAAATAGTGTCACACCAACTTGATTGAGTTTTTTGAAGAAGTAATGAAGAGGATTGATGAGGGCAGAGCAGTGGATGTTGTCTATATGGACTGTCAGGCGTTTGACAAGGTTCTTCATAGTAGACTGTTTAGCAAAGTTAGATCACACAGCATAGAAGGAGAATTAGATATTTGGAGACAGAACTGGCTCGAAGGTAGAAGACAATGAGTGGTAGTGAAGGGATAGCACAGGGTGGAGCTGGAGGAACACAGCAGGCCAAGCAGAATCAGAGGATCAGGAAAGTTGATGTTTTGGGTTGGGACCCTTCTTCAGAAAGGGCTCCTTTTCAGACTGAAGGCCTGTGACCAGCGGTGTGCCACAAGGATCGATGCTGGGTCCAGTGCTTTTCATCATTTATGTAACTGATTTGGATGTGGATACAGGAGGTATGGTTAGTAAGTTTGCAGATGACACCAAAATTGGTGGTGCAGTGGACAGCGAAGAAAGTTCCTCAGACTACAACAGAACTTTGATCAAATGGGCCAATGGGCTGAAGATTGGCAGATGGAGTTTAATTTAGATAAATGTGAGGTGCTGCATTTTAGAAAGGCAAATCAGGGCAGGACCTATACACTTAATGGTAAAGTCCTGGGGCGTGTTACTAAACAAAGAGACCTTGGACTACAGATCCACCGTTCCTTGAAAGTGGAGTCATAGATAGACAGGGTAATGAAGAAGGTGTTTGGAATGCTAGCCTTTATTGGTCAGTGCATTGAGTATGGGAGTTGGGAGGACATGTTGCAGCTGTACAGGACATTGGGTTAGTTCACTGTTGGAATACTGCATGCAATTCTGCTCTCCCTGCTGTAGGAAGGATGTTATGAAACATGAAAGGGTTCAGAAAAGATTTACAAGAATGTTGGCAGGGTTGGATGGTTTGAGCTAAAGGGAGAGGCTGGATAGGCTGGGGCTATTTTCCCTGGACCATCGAAGGCTGAGGGGTGATCTTATAGAAGTTTATAAAATCATCACGGGTATGGATAGGGTAAATAGACAAGGTCTTTTCCCCAGGGTGGGGGGAGTCCAAAACCAGAGGACATAGAGAGGGGAAAGATTTAAAAGGGAACAAAGGGGCAACTTTTTCACGCAGAGGGTGGTGCTTGTATGGAATGAGCTGCCAGAGGAATTGTTGGAGGCGGGTACAATTACAACATTTAAAAGGCATCTAGATGGGTACATGAATAGGAAGGGTTTACAGGGACACAGGCCAAATGCTGGCAAATGGGACTAGATTTATTTAGGGTATCTGGTCGGCAAGTTGGATCAAAGGGTCTGTTTCCGTGCTATACATCTCTATGATTCTATGTCTCTATTTGCTCCTGGTCTAAATTAAACTCTGTTTATTGCCTGATCAGCTCTGAGCTGGTGATACCGAATGTTTAATAGCACTGTGACAGTTAGTGTTACTGGGAAGTGGTGGTGAAGATTCTGTGAATTGCATTTGTCCTATTGGCATTTTAGCCGATGACTCAATGGGTGCGGTGTTGTTCCACCTTCTCCTTCAGGTGCCTGGGCAAAGAGATGGGTGAGGGGAGTCAGTGGGCAGCTTTGCAGCAGGCAGGCAGAGAGGTGGGCAGGAAGGTGGGGCAGGCAGGATGCAGGGAAAGGAGACAACCCTGGTGGCATGGTCAACTAAGACACTGGGCGAACAGGCAGACAGGCAGGCGTGCTGTGAAGGAGTAGGATCCTGAGATACTGAAACAAACAAAGTTGATATATTCAGCCTTTCAAGTCCTCAGGACGTCTCAAGACAATTTTCAACCAACAAGACATTTTTAAATGTGAGTCCTACAGTGTGGGAAATGATGATACAGACAGACTAGGAGAAACAGTCAGAGGAGAGGAAAAATAGCATTTCTGGATCTGGCAGTTTAAATTTGACCATGAAAACCTTTCAGTTGTTACATAGAACAGCAACTAATTACAAAAAAACAACATGAGTGGGCCTTTGAGCCCTCTGAGCCTGGTCTACCCCTGCTCTGTTGGTTCAACCTGGTACAGTATCCCAATGTCACCGGGTTTGGTGTGTGTCTGTCTCCAATGGAGCTATTTTCCATAGGTACTGAAGTGCCTGTATGATAGGTGAGTTGGGTTCTTAAGCTGAAACAGAGAATTAGCCCAGCTCAGAGAAGAATGTGTGTTGCCGTCCACAGGGTTGTTGAAGAGGTGATTACAAGTTAAGGTGCCTGCTAGTGCTTGTAGAAGAAGCTGAATGCCCTCGAGGTACTTAGCACTTTCTCCAAACAGTGATCAGCCGATTGGGAGTGACCACATTGTTGCTAAAGGTTTCAGGTGCCACTACACTTATAGCACCTTCTATAGTGGAGAAATGGAAGAATACCTTTAAAACACATTGCAAGGCTTTTTGGGACATTGTCAAGACATTGCCAACACTCAAACAACACTTATTCTGGAAACTCCAAGAATTTCACCCTAAAAGAATGAATTTATGTTGTTAGATGTCCTGCAGAAGTTGCAGATGAAAGGGAGAACTTGGCATTCTGTGGGGCTTCCCTTCTCCTTTCCTGGAAAATTGTTTCCAATCACCGGTTACTAAACCTGCAGATGTTTGTCTTAGTTCAACTTTAAATTATGATCAATTGTCCTCAATACTCTAAAGCCAGAATTTCAAAGCGGCATTTTATTTGCACAGCACTCACTTGGCAGCTCTTTTTGAAAAAAATAACTCCACGAACTACACAATCATAGAATGGTCACAGAACGGAAGGAGACCATTCATCCCACTGTACCTGTGCTGGCTCACTCCAGGATTAATTTGCAATTCTCCACTTATCTGGCACCATCCCCTATAAAGAAGGAGATTTGCAAGAGTATAACCACTGCTCCTAACAGTACGGTGATAGTGCTCCCTACCTCTAGACCAGAAGGTCCAAATTCCAGTCCCAAAAGCCCTAGAGGTGTGCTTTAACATGTCTGAACAGGTTGATTAAAAATGCTTTGTTTAATTTACTCATAGGATGTGGACATTCCTGGTTGCACCAGCATTTATTGCCCATCCCTAATTGCTCAGAGAGTAGTTAAGAGTCAAACACATTGCTGTGTGTCTGGAGTCACATGTAGGCCAGGTAAGGATGGCAAGTTCCTTCCCTAAAGGACATCAGTGAAAGAGATGGGCTTTTCCCCCTGAAATTGACAGTAAACTCATGGTCATCATTTGATTCTTAATTCCATATTTTTATCTGCCATGGTGGGATTTGAACCCAGGTCCCCAGAACATTACCTGGATCTCTGGATTAACAGCCTAACAATAATACCACTAGGCCATCGCCTCTCCCATGGCTTATAGCCATGCTCGTGCCTTCACAATTTCACACCTTATTTAGCTCAATATCCTTGGATGTGAGCTGGCCTATCCAGGGAACCTATCAACTTTAAATACACTTAGACTACCAAAACCTTCCAGTCATAGAAAGCAGCAGAAGGCCATTCAGCCCTTCAAACCTGCTCTGCCATTCACCATGGTCATGACTGGCCATCTAACTCAATACCGTGTTTATGGTTTCTGACCATACCAATTGGGCACAGAAAGTGGGTGAGGCCAAAACATTGAATGTTTTCAAGGAATTAGATCTTATTCTTAGGGATAAAAGGGCATGGGAAGAAAGCAGGAACAGGAAACTGAGTCGGATGATCAGCCATGATCATAGTGAATATTGGAGCAGGTAGGAAGGGCTGACTCCTTCTCCTATTTGCTGTTTCTATGTTCTTATGTTTCTATCGATGTTGGTTAATGACCTCCTTCTATCCTCTTCACAACACACTTTCCTGCCTTGGAGATAGTAGGAACTGCAGATGCTGGAGAATCTGAGATAACAAGGTGTACAGCTGGATGAACACAGCAGGCCAAGCAACACCAGAGGAGCAGGAAAGCTGATGTTTCGGGTCGGGATCCTTCTTCAGAAATGAGGGAGAAGGAAGGGAGCTCCAAACTAAATAGAGAGAGGAGGTGTGGGGCTGGGGAAGGTAGGTAGGATGGTGATAGGTGAGTGCAGGTAGGGAGTGGTGGGGATTGGTCAGTGAGGTGGGAGGAGCGGGTAGGTGGGAGAGATAGGTGGGACAGGTTGTGTCACGTCAAGGAGGCAGGGATGACAGGGAGGTTTGGACATGGGATGAGGCCAGGGGTGGGGAGTCTTTAAAACTGGTGAAATCCACATTTAGGCCATAGAGCTGTAGGCTCCCGAGGCGGAATATGAGGTGCTGCTCCTCCAGTTTGTGGGTGGTATCATTGTGACACTGGAGGAGGCCCAGGATGGGCATGTCACCCAGAGAGTGGGAGGGGGTGTCATTTGTAAATTTAGCTGCCAAGTCTTTGCAGTGAATTCCACAGACTCATCACTCTCTGGGTGAAGAAATTTCTCCTCATCTCAGCCTTAAATGTCCTTTCAGTCCTATCCCATGTCTTTAGTCTGTGACCCTTGGTTCTGGACACCACATTGAGAATATCCTGCCTACATATACACTGTCCAATCCTGTTAGAATTTTATAGGCTTCTGTGACATATATTGTCATTCTTCTAAATACCAGTGAATATAGTCCTATCCAATTCAGTCTCCTTTCATATGTTAATACTGCTATCCCAGGAATCACTTTAGCAAACCTTCTCCACCTATCGCTTATTCCTTCCCCCAACCCCATCTTTGTATAATAGGTATAAAAAGTACAATACCAACCTTTTCCTGGCTATCATCAGTTCTGAAGAAGGGTCACTGGACCTGAAATGTTGACTCGCTCCATCAACACTGCCAGACTGGCTGAGTTTTTCCAGCAACTTCTGTTTTTGATAGCAAACTTTTAGTGCACTCCCTCCACAGCCAGAACATCCTTCCTCGGCTAAGGAGACCAAACCTCCTCACAATACTCCAGGTGTGGTCTCACCAAGGCCTTGTACCATTGCAGCAAGACATCCCTGTTCCTGTACTTAATCCTCTCGCTATGAAGACCTATTTGTCTTCTTCACCTCCTGCATACATGTTGCACGTTCCCCTCTCTCAATTTATAGCCAACCTCCTGTTTTTGCTGCCAAAATAAATAACCTCACATTTATCCACATTACAGTGCAGCTGCCATGAACCTTCACACTCACTGAACTTGTCCAAATCAAACTCATTAACTTTTATCCCATTGAGTGTCTCGTGCACCACAAAATCACAAAGTGCTGGAGGAACAGAAGGTCTGACACCATCTGTAGAGAGAGAAAAAAACAGAGTTAGTGCTTCGAGTGCAGTGACAGAACAGAACAGAACAGTTCTGACACTGCAATTTCTCCTCCTCAGCTTCTGGTCAATTGATATCCACTGGTTACCAACTCTTCTGTGAGTTATCAATTGTGGGAGAATCTTACATTGTTTGGCTCAGTTTCGTTTGCGTTGAGGGTTTTTAGGGAGGGTTTTCCATCACGAGGCCTAGCGGGTTGTCTCACTGTACCTCACCAAACTTGCCTCATTAACTACCTACCTGCTTCAATGGCATCCCTCTCACTCAATTCCAGCCCCATCCAACGAAGCACCATTCCTGGAACCACTCGCTATTGTCAGGATATCCCAGAATTGACCAGTATCCCCAGTGCCAGCTCATGTTTAAAAAGCTGTCATGCACCTAGAGGAGCACTGTTAGTCCAAAGCTGCCCTGCAAGGCTCCTGATGTTTGCCGCAGACGTGGAAGCTGCAGAGAAATTGGCATCCCACAATGTGGGTTGTGACCTGGCGGTCCAGCTAAAGGTGTTCGTGCATTGGTGGGACATCGTCTTGCTTCAGAAGCAGCAGAGAAGGCCATGACATCAGGGAATGCCAGCCTGGTCCCAGATTGTGTTCCGCCCACCCAAATCAGTGCAGACACTGCCATCTGGAGGAATGCCCAGCACCATAGGAAGAGTGTCAATGCCCTTCGGCATTCCACTAACCTAAGTGCCAGCACCTTCTCTCCGAGACCTCACACTCATTCTACCTCTGCCTCCCACCTCCCACCTCATGCTGTGCCACTCTCACAATTGCCTGCAATGTTTTCCCCACTCGCCCTAACCTACCCTGTCACTAACCCTGCCTGCCCTCTGTGCTACCTCCTCTCTCGCTCGGGGCACCTCCCCACCTGCACCAACAGTAATAGCTGTGCCACCCACTTTCATCTCCCTTCAGACCTGCTTCTGTCTCGCTCCTGGATGAAAACCGCCCACAAAAGGGGCAAATAGACTCAGGAGGATGGTGGGCTGCCCGACACTCAGCTTTTTCCTTCTCACGAGCAGGGTCCAGAATTCTGTGAGCATCCAGATAGGATTAATGATGAAAGTTAGCGGTGCAGGCTGAAGTGGATTGGAGATATGCACTGAAGGTTCTTCGGCATTGGCACATGTCAGATGTCAATGTATGTGGATGTGGGCCAGTGCGTGGCCAGTGCCTGTGGATCATGCCCTGAGCTCCAGCCTGGATGCCCTTTGGAACAAGCAGTGATCTGAAGCTGCTGGGTACCTGCTCTCATTCCCATGGTCAGGAATCTCAGCTCCTAGTTTGTTTGGCATGTCCGGTACGGGTGGGAAGCTGCTTATTAATGAGGTGAGGTGAGGTGTATCGCTTATAAAGCGGTTAACAAGCAACTACCCCTTTAATCGGAAACATATATCGCCCAGAAAGAAACTCGCCTCGACACCAGTCAGATGCATCAAAGATGTAGCAAGTTGTTCCTGACATCGAGATAGACTTCTCTGGATTTCTCACCTGATTCCGCCACATTTCTCTCTGTAGCCCACATTATTCAGACCCCTAAAAGATTCCATTCTATAAATTCTATCAAAGCCTCTCAATATTTTAGGCACTTTGATTAAATTGCTACTTAAGCCTGTCTGCTCCAAAGAGAATAAATGAATTTTCTCCACTCTTGCAATCTAATAAATCTCTTCTCCACCTATTTCAAGGTCTTGGCATTGTTCCTAAAGTGTAATGCCCAGAATTGAACATTATATTTCAGCAGTAGCATAAGTGATTTGTCAAAAGTTTAGCATAATTTCTTCACTTATGTACTCCCTATCTCTGTTTATAAAGCCAATAAACCCTAAGATTTCCCTCAAAGGCCTTATCAAATTGTTTGGCAATCTTCAAATTCTCACATATGTAAACTCCCAGACCTTTTGGTCCCATTGAAATTATGCCCCTTAATTTCTCTTGCCCCTCCTCACTCTGACTTATTTAATCTGCTGTCTGTCTGCCCATCTTGTCATCACAATACCAACAGGTTTTTTGTGTGTGTGTGTGTGTGTGTGTATGTGTGGGTGTGTATGTGTGTGTGGGTGTGTGTGTGTATGTGTGTGTGTGTGTATGTGTGGGTGTGTGTGTGTGTGTGTGTGTATGTGTGTGTGTGTGTGTGTG
>NC_063336.1:17956804-17973565 GCF_021869965.1 Rhincodon typus
GTGTGTGTGTGTGTGCGCGCACATGTCTGTGTGTGTTTGTACATAAGTGTGTGCGAGTGTGTGTGTGTGCGTGCGCGGGCACATGTCAGTGTGTGTGTGTACATATGTGTGTGTGTATGTACATATGTGTGTGTATATGTACATGTGTGTGTGTATGTACACGCGTGTGTGTGTCTGTATGTGTACATATGTGTGTGCATGTCTGTGTCTGTATGTACATATGTGTGTGTGTATGTACGTGTGTGTGTGTGCATATATGTGTGTGCGTGCATGTGTGTGTGCGCGCGTGCGCATGCACATGTCTGTGTGTATATGTATGTGTGTGTGGTTGCCATAGGCCTGCATTCCATTGCTCCCGATGTTGGTATTCAGCGCTGGTGGCACAGCAAAGGATGGGCAAGGGACCTTGACATCAATCCATATGCCCTTTCCTCTCAAGGAGACCCGGCAATGTCGGGGTTACCCAGCCCTTGGAGGAACCACACACTGCCTTCCACAAAGTCTCTAGTCGGGTTACTCCAAGGGTGCCAGGCTCCTCTCCCTCCCTCCCACCCTCTGCAGACCTTTCAGCTGAGGAGGGTGAGCCTGGCTCTGGACTGAACGCACTCAGCACACATGGGCCCTCACACCACTAATGCCCCAGGGTCATCTCCCCACCCTCCCCCCACCACACAATCTTCCAGGCCAACAGGGGGCACTGCAGTAAAATAAAACAAAGGACTACAGAAGTTGGAGATCTGAAACAAAGACAGAAATTGCTGGAGAAACTCCACAGTTCTGGCAACTCCTGTGAGACAAAGTAGAGTTAATGTTTTTTTGAGTCCAGTGACTCTTCTTCAGAAGAATTCACTGCAGAGCAGGCTGCATCCTACTGAGGGTCCCATGGCTACACTTTGCTGTTGTACGAGGGTGAGGCAAAATAAAATGCTCTCAGGACACAAAGGTAGCATAGGTGACACATCGTATAAAGACCCTTTGACATCTGGTAATACATATGCACTTTTAGTCATCCCATGTCTGATCAACTTTTGTCTTAACTATACGATCCAGTTAAGAAATCATCTTGCCAGAGTTAAGTGCACTCATTCTTCATGCATATGACCATAAAATATAGGAGCAGAATTAGGCCATTCAGCCCATTGACTCTGCTGCACTATTCAATTATGGCTGCTATGTTTATCAACCCCAATCTCCTGGCCTCCACAGCCCTCTGCAGCAATGAGTTCCCCAGATTCACTACCCTCTGGCTGAAAAAATTTCTCCACATCTCCGTTCTAAAAGGTCGTCCCTTTACTGTGAGGCTGTGCCCTTGAGCCCTAGTCTCTCCTGCTCGTAGAAGCATTTTCTCCATGTCCACTTTATCCAGGCCCCTCAGTATTCTGTAAGTTTCAATCAGATTCCCCACCCCCAAACCGCCCCACCCTTCGAAACTCCATTCAGTACAAACCTAGGACCCTCAACCACTCCACATACAACAAGCCTTTTTTACCTGGGATCATTCTTGCAAATATTCTCTGGACCACCCTTTATTTCTAGCACCTCCTCCCTTAGACAGAGGGCCCAAACAATATTCACAATGGGGTCTGACTACAGTCTTATAACAGCCTCAGCAATATATCCCTGCTCTTGTATTCTAGCCTCTTGAAATGAATGTTAACATTGCATTTGCCTTCCTAACTGTCAAATGAACCTGCAAGTTAACCTTAAGAGAATACTGAATTAGGATTCCTAGGTCCCTTTGTGCTTCAGATTTCTGAAGCTCTTCGCTATTTAGAAAATAGTCTATGCCTCTATTCTTCCTACCAAAGTGCACAACTCCACATTTCCCCACATTGTATTCCACCTGCCACCTCTTTACCCCCTCCCCTAGGCTATCCAAGTCATTCTGCAGCCTCCCTGCCTCCTCACCATTATCTGTCCTTGTGTCATCTGCAAACTTAGCAACGATGCCCTCAGTTCCTTTGTCCAGATCATTCATGATGTAATATGAATAGTTGTAGTCCCAATACTGAGGCCTGTGGAACTCCACTAGTAACCGGCTGCCATCCTGAAATAAACCCCTTTATCCCTACTCTCTATCTTCTGGCAGTCAGCCAATCCTCTCTTCATGCCAGTACCTTGCCTCTAACACCATGGCCTCTTATTTAGCAGCCTCCTGTGCAGTGCATTATCAAAGGCCTTCTGGAGATCTAATTAGATTTTATCCTCTGGTTCTCCTTTATCTAACTTGCTACATCCTAAAGATAGTAAAAGTTATACAGGTGAGGCATTGCTCATCTCCAAAAAGTATTGAGAGCAGCAAGTAGCAGGGATCCTACAAGCTTTTTATTCATAAATGCAGCCAAGACTTTACTTTTTAATGGGAGAGCCCTGAGGTGAATGCTAATGCCTTGGGACGGGGAATTGCCAACACTCATGTTCTATAGTCATAGCTGCTTTGCATGTGTCAGTATGTGATCATTCATGAATGCACTCTTCACTGGAGGCAAAGGTTCATTCTATCACAGTGTTTCACAAGACAGCGCACACTCATGCAAAGATGGGTGATGTCCAACGCTCAAGGAGCATCCCAACCCTGCCTGACTGCACATTGTTCCAGAGGGAAACAGGGCTGAAAGCACAGCCTGTGGCTGTGTGAATGCTGTGGTCAAAGTCTACTGAAGCATTGCACGCCCATTCAGCAATGTCTGCACACTTGCAAACGCTGAAAGCAGAATGATACTGGGAGGCTCAGAAGGACGTACTCACAATCTGCCTCTCAAACCAATAATAGTCAAAGGAGAACTCTGTGTGCAGCTTTCAGATACAGGCTCATTTATGGAGCTTCAAGAGCTGACTTTCTTTCATGCCATTGGATGTTATGACCCTCTCCGAATGACTGTTAGTCTTTGCCTAACGCTCATCCAAACACATAATGTCGTCATTCTTAAATGGGCAGATGATACAAGATGTTCAAGCTGAAACTTCGAATGTACAGCAGGAAAGGTGAAGAAAAACCAGAGGCAAAGAGGCAGTAAATAGCGGCCATTTAGCTTCACAGCAACAAAAATTAATAACAGTGAGTGACGTCTTCAATCAACTCATACACCTTGGAAGCTGATGTCAGTTAGGTTCTGTCTGGCCTCTTGAACTGGATAGCGAGGTGCTGCATTTTGGGAAAGCCAATCAGGGCAGGAAGCATACACTTAGTGGTAAGGTTCTGGAGAGTGTTGCCAAACAAAGAGACCTTGGACCAGGTTCATAGTTACAGGTAGACAGGATAGTGAAGGATGTGTTTGGTACACTTGCCTTTATTGGTAAGTGCACTGAGTATAAGAGGTGGGAGGCCATGTTGCAGCTGTACGGGACATTGGTTTGGCCACTTTTGGGATATTGCATTCAATTCAGGTCTCCCCGCTATAGGAAAGATGTTGTGAAACTTGAAAGTGTGCAGAAAAGATTTACAAGGACGTTGCCAGGTTTGGAGGGTTTGAGCTATAGGGAGAGGCTGAATAAGCTGGGGCTATTTTCCCTGGTGCATCGGAGGCTGAGGGGTGACCTTATAGAGGTTTCTAAAATCATGAGGGGTATGGATAGGGTGAATAGACAAGGTCTCTTCCATAGGGTAGGGGAGTCCAAAACTAGAGGGCACAGGTTTAAGGTGAGAGTGGAAAGATTTAAAAGTGACCTAAGGAGCGACTTTTTCACACAGAGGCTGGTGCGTGTATGGAACGAGCTGCTGGAGGAAGTGGTGGAGGCTGGTACAATTACAACATTTAAAAGGTGCAGGTAGTTCTCCTATAACACGATAGTTGTGTTCTTGTGTGACTTCGTGCTATCGAAAATTGCATTATAGGGAGATTGCTATAGAAAATCGCTAAACTGTACAGTAGAAAATTTGCGTTATCCAAATAGTGTCCACTATTCATCGAAGGCGTTATAGTCAATTCACGTTAATGAAACATGCATTATAGTAGAAATACCTGCATCTGGAGGGGTATATGAATAGGAATGGTTCAGAAGGATATGGGCCAAATGCTGGCAAATGGGACCAGATTAATTTAGATATCTGGTCAGTGTGGACGAGTTGAACCAAAGGGTCTGTTTCCATGCTGTACAGCTCTATCACTCTATTGACCCTATGGATCACTGTATCACAATCGAAAAGATGGTCCTTCCAGTCGCCTCACTTCATCCTTGGGAAAGTGTTCTACTGATGGGGTAAAAGATGACCACTTTTCACACACCTCCAAAAGAATCATTCCTGGTGAGACTTGGTCAATACACATGCCTCTGTTTACATGACTTTGGAATACACAAGGTGCAGCAATATAAATGTCCAGCCATCTTTGAGCCTGGGATTTCAAGTCACTAGAATCCGATCAGTGACATCCAGCCAGTAATTTCATCAAGTTATTTCTTTATAAAGCATAGCTTTGCAACAGTGCCCTAAGTAAAATATTCACTCACTTTTCATGCTTGTTAAATCGTAATATTTATAGGGAACATCAGCGAATCAAAGGATTAGATAGCACAGAAAGATGCCTTTCAGCCCATACAACAAGGGATTTTGTTGTTACTGTTATACCACATTATATTGGGTTCCAGTGTGGAAACAAATGGGTTTGGTTTCTCACTTCCATGAAGATTTGAACAATCTCTTAACATTTACAAGAGCTCATGTAGTTTCAGCGAAATAACCAGCAAACCATCTGGGGCTAAAGTGTTTGCTGATTTGAGTTGGCCTTTCCCCAGAGAGAGAGAAAATGTGATAGAGAGAGGTTTGTTCGAAAAGGAGCCCTGCACAGCAGAAGTGATGTTATTAGACGTCTCCAAGAACTCAGGTCCGGGGAGAGGTCCTATGTACCCATGACATCAGTGAGAAGAAATCTACAGAAGCAGGGAGCTGTGGCAGTTTCAGAGATGAAGATGTTGAAGCCTGTTGAAGTCATGGGTTTAGGAAACCCATGGTAAGTAATAGTGAGTTGAGTTAGCAGTTTGTCATAAGGATCTTAGGGAGAAAAAAACATTGACTGAAGAATGTGGCATCTAGTGAATGCACAACATTTTGCCAAAATGAAACGGATTATATCAGGGCCAGCTGGGTAAGAAGATTTAATGTGCAGATCAGGATATTGCTAGAATAAAAGCGATATCTTTTTCTTTCTGGTGTTTACAATGCACTCTTTCGATTTTTTTTGTCCAATGTAAAATCGTTTGTGTTTTTCTTTTGTCACAAACTTTGATGTTCTTTTATTGAAATTACATTGGCAGCCTGCTGTGAATCTGTTCATTGACTGAACACCATGGTAACAAAATTGCAGTGATAAAACCTATGGCCCGTCTCTCAAAGTGAGAGTGCTAGAGCACGAGTCTTTGTTGGAGCCAAGTACTGCAGCAGAGATCGAGTGAGAGTTGATCCTATGGCTGGAAAGATGGTGCACAAGGGAAGGATTTAGATTCCTGGGAGATTGGGACTGGCTATGGAAAAGGTGGCACCTCTACAAACCAGACAGGTTGCACCTGAACAGAGCTGAGACTGAGTTCCTTGCAGGTCATTTTACTCGTGCTATTTGAGAAGGCTTTAAAGTAACTTGGCAGGGGTGTAGGAGCCAAGGGGGGAGTAGGAAAGGAGAAGATCAGGGCTCACAAAACACTGAGAGATGCAACCTCCAGTAAGAAACAATAGCAAATTAGCTAGTAGAGTCAGAGTAAGAAAGAGAAAATGAATTCTAAATCAGAGTTAATGTGCGTCCATCCGGATGCACTGAAAATAGTAAATAAGATTGGGGAGTTGAAAGAGCAGATTGTCATGTGGAACTTTGATGCTGTGGCAATATCAGAGGCCTGGCTCAAGGAAAAGCGAGACTGGGTGTTAAATATTCCTGGGTACAAGGTAGTCAGAAAATACAGACAAGGAAAGAAAGGAAGAGGGGTAGCAGGATTGCTTAAGGAATTGGTCTCAGAGGGTCCAAGAACAGAATCAATTTGGCTAGAACTACAGAACAACAAGGGTACAATTACGTCGTTCGGTGTAGTCTACAGACCACCAACTGGTGGAAAGGATGTGGAGAAACAACTCTGCAGGAAAATTATAGAGAGATGTCGATATTATAAAGCGGTAACAATGGAAAAGTTCAATTAAACATAGACTGGGATAGTTGGAGTGTGTGGGACATTGGGGCCAGTGTTCCTGGATTACATGCAGGAGATCTTTCTGCAGTAGTACATGTCTAATCCAACAGAAAAGATTGTACTAATGGACGGGGTTCTTGGAAATGAGGTGAGCCACGTGAACAAAGTGTCAGTGGGGCTGCACTTAGGAGACAGTGATCATTATATTTGAAGTTCAGGATGGTGGTGGAGGGCGATGAGCAACGATCCACAGAGAGAGAAAACTCAATTGGTGGGGAGTGAACTTCAATGGGGCAAGAACAGAACTGAACAGGATTCACTGGAAGGAGAGGTTTGCAGGAAAAACATTGACTGAACAATGAGCTATCTTCAAAGAGTGTACGGGTTCATTTGGGGTATATTGCTTCAAATTGGAAAGGTAGGCAAACAAATCCAGAGCTCCCTGTATGACAGCAAAGATAGAAATTAAAATAAAGAAGAAAAAAATGTGCTTGTAATAAGTATTGGGTAGAAAATCAAATTGAGATCCAAGAGAAATATCAAATGTTCAGAGGTGAAAAGGTGAACAAGAGAAGCGAAAAGGAATTATGAGAAAAGACTGAAGTGGTGTACCAAAGTCTACTTTGACCATTTAAATAATAAAAGGATGGTAAAAAGTGGAATAGAGCCGATTAGAAACCAAAGAGGGGATTTTTACCTGGAGGCAATGTTTGTTGTTGAGGTGTTAGATAGTATTTTGCTTTTGTCTTTATCAAAGAAAGAGATGCTGTCCAGTTCACAGGAACAGAGGAGGGAATTTAGTCACGAGAAGAGTTCAAAGTTGATTGGGCAGAAATGTTAGATCGACTGTTGGTACTTAAAATGGTCAAGGAGCCAGGATGAATGAGATGCATCCAAAGATTTTGAATGGAGTGAGAGCGGAAATTGTAGGAACGTTGGTCATAATCTTTCAGCATTCCCTAGAGATAAGGGGAGGTTCCAGAAGATTAGAAAATTGTCAATATTACAGCCTTGTTTAAGAAAGATTGTAAGGATAAGCCCAGCAATTACAGACCAGTTAGTTTAATGTAAGTAGTGGGGAAGCTGCTAGAGACAATTATTTGGGGTAGGATTAGTAGCTATATGGAAAATGGGGAGCTCAGGATTTGCTTATACCATCTTTCCCATTTGAAGTAATATACCCCAAACAAGGAAAATGTTGCAAAAACTCAGGAAGTCCCGCTTCTGGACGACTGAATTCACTACACTTTCAGGTTTAGAACAAACTGTAGCTAACCAATCCAAAGGCCATTGTTATGCAGTTCTCCTTAACTCAAAGACCTCTAGTGACATAGTCTGGTGTAGCAAAAGAGTAAGTCACACAATCTAAACCGAAAGAACTGCGGATGCTGTAAATCAGGAACAAAAACAGAAGTTGCTGGAAAAGCTCAGCAGGTTTGGCAGCATCTGTAAAGGAAAAAACAGATTTAACATTTCAGGTCTGGTGACCCTTCCTCAGAACATCACACAATCTACTTGATTCAAACATTTTAAGAAACATATCTCTCCTGGAATATTTTAACTATAAAGCCCTGTACAGCTTCTATTTTCCAGTTAATAATCCAAATGGAAATTATGTCATCCCCTACAATATATCATCCTCTTTCCAATTTAGGATTTTTACTCACACCATACAGTGATATGCTACAACTAAAAATGTGAGACACGTCATGGCAACAATAATGTTAACTTGTTTTTTCTGTAACCTGCTAAATATTTGATGGTTGAGCTCCTGCTCTAAGTGCAATCAGTGATCCAAGAGCAAATTATGCTCATCCTCTGTTCTCACTGCCAAAGTGCATAGACACACAGTTTCCCACTTTATATTCCATCTGTCAAACTTTTGCTCACTCTGTGTTTTTATCATGCCCTCATTTCCTCATTTGTTTCCTGTCCTTCATTATTATTAACATTAGGAGGCCAATGGACTACTCCTAGCTGTGTCTTCCTCCCATTGTTATTTCTTACTTTCTTATAGTTACATAACGGGTAAGTAGGTGGTCAAGTGCAATGTTGGCCCACTAAAGACTAAAAGTGGGGATATTGTTTTGATTCAATTTATTGCAGTCATGTGTACCTAAGTACAGTGAAAAGCTTTGTTTGTGAGCAGTACAGGCAGATCATAGTAAGCAAGGGTATTCAGATCATAGGGTGCTTAGACAGAGTGAGGCATACAGGTTACACTGCTAAGGAGGTGCACAAAGCAAGATCAACGTTAACAAGATCAACATTATTTGAAGTTAGAGAGTCCATTCGTCAGTCTAATAATGGCAGGGAAGAAGTTGTTCTTGAACTTGTTGGTGCATGTTCAATTCTATATCTGTATCTTCTGCCTGACAGAAGAAGTTGGAAGAGAACATTACCGGGGTGTGAGGGGTCTCTGATGATGTTGGCAGCTTTTCTGCGGCAATGAGAAGTGTAAATGGAGTCCACGGATGGGACGTTGGCTTCCGTGATGGTCTGGGCTGTGTAAACATCCTATGTAGTTTCTTATGGCCCTGGCAGAGCAGTTACTCGAGAAGTGTAAATGGAGTCAATGGATGGAAGGCTCGTCTCCACGATGGTCTGAGCTGCGTGCACACCATCTTCTGTAGTTTCTTACGGTCCTGGGCAGAGCAGTTGCCGTACCAGGCTGTTATGTAGCCGGACAATATGCTTTCTATGGTACACCTGTAGAAGCTGGCGAGGGTCCACATGGACATGCCGAATTTCCTAAGCTGCCTGAGAAAGAAAAGGGTGTTGTTGTGCTTTCTTGACTGTCTTGTCAAAGACCATAGGAAGATAACAGACATGTTGAATAATTACTTTGCCTCAGTATTTACAGTAGAAAACGAGGAAAGCTTGCCAAAGGCCCCAAGGAAATTATTAATGGATTGGGAACGGGGACTGAATAAAATTAATTTAAGTAAAACATTGATAATGACACAATTAATGAAATTAAAGAATGTCAAATCCCTGGAACCTGGTTGTCTCCATCTGGAGGTGCTGAAGGAAGTAGGGGAGTACATTGTAGATGCCCTAACTATAATCTTTCAGAGTTCCCTAGATACAGGAGTCATCTCTCTGGATTGGAAAACTGCATGCATTACTCCACTTTTTAAGAAATGCAAAAGAGGAATACCAGGGAATTACAGAGCAATCAACCTGAAATCTGTGGTGGGGAAATTGTTGGAGTCTATAAGTCAAGGATGTAGCAACTGAAGACCTTGAAAATTTTTGGCTAATCAGGGATTCATGACAGGTAGGTCATGCCTGACAAACCTCGCTGAATTTTTTGAAGAAATGACTAAGGTAATGGACAGGGGCAATATCTATGGATGTTATTTATATGGATTTCCAGAAGGTGTTTGATAAAGTCCCACATAACAGACTGTTAACTAAGGTAGAAGCTGGCAGAACTGAGGGCAAATTACTGACAAGGCTGCAAAATTATTTGAATGGTAGGCGACAGAAAGTAGAGATAACGGATACATGCTCAAATAGGCAGGATGAGGCCTGTGGTGTCCCACAGGAATCTGTGTTAGGGCCTCAATTATTCACATTATTTATCAATAATTTGCATAATGGCAGAGAAAGGCATATATCCAAATTTGCTGATGACATTACATGAGGCGGCATTGTAGACAATGCAGATGACAGCATAAAATTACAAAATGATATTGATAGACTAAGTGAAGGGCAAAACTGTGGCCGTTGGAGTTCAATGTAAAGAAGTATAAGGTTATCCATTTTGGACCAAAAAGGGATAGATCAGGGTACTTTCTAGATGGTATGAAGTTAAATACAGTGGATGGCCAAAGAGACTTGGGGGGTTCAGGTGCATAGATCTTTAAAATGTCACAAACATGTACAGAAAATTAGTGAGATACAAATGGAATGCTGGCCTTTATATCAAGAGGATTGAAATATAAGAACATGGAAGTTATGTTGCAGCCATACAAAACCATGATTAGACCCCACTTGGATACTGTGAGCAGATCTAGGCACCACACCTTCAGAAGGATATATTGGCCTTGGAAGGAGTACAACATAGGTTTACAAGAATGATACCAGGATTTCTGGTGTAAATTATGAGGAAAGAGTTCACAAATTTTGCCTGTTTTCTCTAGAATTTGGAAGGTTAAGGAGCAATTTGATTCAAGTCTTCAAGATATTAACAGGAAAAGACATGATAGATAGAAATAAACCATTTCCACTGGTTGAGGATTGTAGAACTAGAGAACATAGTCTGAGAATTGGGGCCAGGCTGTTCAGGGGAGATGTTAGGAAACACTTGTACACATAAAGAGTGGTAGAGGTTTGGAACTCTCTTCCACAAACAGCTGTGGACGCTGGATCAGTTGTTAATTTTAAATCTGAGATAGATTTTTTTTGTTAGGCAAAGGCGTTAAGGGATATGGGCCAAAGGCAGGGATATGGAATTAGGCCACATTTCAACCATAATCTCATTGAACGATGGCACACGCCAGAGGTACTGACTGAACTATTCCAGCTCCTACGCTCCTATTTTCCTCCATCCTTATGGATTCAATATCTTCTGATCCAAGATCATCTCATGCTATTGTACTTACTCCATTTAATATTAACAAAACTACCCGCTCTCCGGTTCCATTATGCCTCTCCATTTGAAAAGTCACACAACCTGTGAACATCTAGTTCCAGCTTTTATCTCCCTGAAATCATGTCTCTGTAGTGACTATAAAATCCTATCCATTAACCTCTGTTGGTACTATTGATTCATTTATTTTGTTCTGATTACTATCTGCATTTAGGGAAAGAGCCAGTAATTTTGCCTTTTTACCATTTTGTCCCCTTCTTATCCCTATTTCCTGTGGGTTTTGTGTGAGCACTCTATCTTTTCTTGCCCCGTTCTTGGTATTGTTATTGAAATAGCTGGCTTGCAATGCTGTTGTATACCTTCGCTTCATCAACTTTCAAATCCCGCATCCCAGATTGTCTCTAATCTCCCACCCCACCCACACAAATTTTTGAGCTACAAAGTTAACTCTTTGACTTTATTTACCTAATGCCAGTTAACCTGTGGGTCAGGTAGTAATCCTGAGATTATTACCTTGGAGGTAATTCTGCTTTCTAATTTACCTCTTAGCTGTTCAAGTTCGGTCAGTAGCATCTCCTTTCTAGTCCCATGAGCACCGGTGTGGATAATGACAAGTGGATCCCTCCCCTCCCTCTCCAAGTTCCTCTCTGGCCTTGAGGAATATCCTTAACCCTGGCACCAGGTGGACAACACAGCCTTTGTGACTCATGGCTACAGAGACTAGTATCTATCCCCTAATTATTCTGTCTCCTACCATGAAGGATCTTATTTCCTTCCTCTGGCACCACCGGAATGGTTCCCTGTAACAGGGTGCTATTTTGTCAGTTCGCTTATCCATCCTGCAGTCCCCATTCTTAACACCATGTCTTGCAAGATAGACAATTGCGGGCCTGTCGGCTTGTCAAATGCTCAATCCTGGGTCCTAACACCTGCCTCTCCTGCCAAATCACACCCCAAATTGGAATGACTGAATCTGAGTGTTGTGACTGCCTCCTGGATCAAAGTGTTCAGGTAATTTCCCCCTTTCCTGATGTGGTGTAATATCTGGAGGCAGGGATTCCAGCTCCTTAACTCACATCCTCAATCTGCAAACACTTGTTTGCACTGGATCGCCTTGTGTGCCCCGGGAGGACAGATAAATTGGTGAAGCTGCTCTCCTTGGAGACAAGCAGACTGAGAGGAGATTTAATAGAATCATTGAATCCCTGCAATGCAGAAAGAGGCCATTAGGCCCGCCAACTCCATACCAACCCTCTGAAGAGTGTCCCACCTTATCCCACAACTCCACATTTACTGTGGCTAACCCACCCACATCCCTGGACTGCACAGGGCAATTTAGTATGGCCAATACACCTAACAATCCACCTAATCCACGTCTTTAGACTGTGGGAGGAAAACGGAGCACTCAGAGGAAACCCACGCAGACAAAGGGAGAATTTCCAAACTTCACACAGACAGTCGTCCGAGGCTGGCATCAAACTTGAGTCCCTGGCACTGTGAGGCAGCGGTGCTAACCACTGAGTCATCGTGTAGCCCCAAATGTAATATATTGAAAATCATGAGGAGTCTGGACAAAGCAGATAATGAGAAACTGATTGATTGAAGAGTTGAGAACAAGGGAACACTGATTTAAGGTGGTAGGCAAAAGAACCAATGGCTCTTGGGGCTAATGCTGAGTTAATCAGAAGTTAAAACCTTACAAAGTGACACGAGGAAGTACCTGCTCAGGCAACAAGTAGTTACACTCTGAAATGTAATGCCTGTGGAGCTGAAATCAATAGTGGTTTTAAAACCTGAATTGGACAAACCGCTGACGGGAAAATAGTTCAGGTTTATGGGGAAAGGGACTGTTTCAATTACAATGACATGGAACAGGCATGTGAAGCAAATTGCCTCCTTCTGTGTTGTAACTCTTCTCTTCTTGCATGAAAAATACTGCCTGATACTTTTAAGAGTGATAAATTCGTGCTGTTTGATGTAAACAGCTGAAACTGGATCTATCATACGAAAAAGCATTTTTTGAGCTCATTGTTTGTGAGAAACCTCATTTTAAATCACTGAAAATAACTTTTAAGAAATAGATGGAATCCTTTCCTGGTTATATTTGGGTAGAGTGGCCAGTTTTATTAATAATTTTCTACTTCACCCATATAAAAGCTTTTAAAGAATGGCTATTATTGCTCTCGCACTCAAAAAAGTCTCTTTAAATTTTAGATTTTCCTCAACAGCCCATCAATAATGACAATTAGCACAAACTTTCAACTGTGATTAATTTGAGTGGGGCCTTAAATTTGATCACTGGATTCAGGAGCAGTATTTTTAAAAACTAACACAAAAGATTGCAGAAACTCAATTTGTGCTGAATGTAGTTTCCATTAAAATTTATTGATCTTTTGCAGCAATTTGAGCAGTTTTAGGTGCAGGGTAACCCCATTAAACTTAGCAGAGTAGAAAGTCTACTTCTACTGAAATCTTGTCTTCCATAACAGGGACAGAAGATTGAAACTAGAAAAGCTAACTGTCCACAGCAGCTTTGTTTATGTGTATTGTATAAACTTGCACAGACCTTTTAAAACTTTTTAATGCAGTTTTTTGTTTGCAGTAATCAACGGTGTATCTAATGTCCAGCTTGTCAGTGCACATGCATTAGTCAAAGCTGGTGCAGAGCACAGAACACTGTACAGAGAATCACTTCGATATTTTTAAGGCTGTCACTTCTGTCGACACCATCTGTTCACAGTTGGCTTGTCTTTCACTTTGATCCTGAAGCAGTTCTGTGCCCTAGCTCTGGCTCCTGTGATCCCGAGATAATCAGAGACTGCAGCTTTCTTTGAGGGGATGGATTCTTTCGAATCATATTATTGTCTGGGTTGCTCCAGAATCCATGCCTAAGTTGACATTAATAGGATGAAAGAGCTGAAGTCGGCGCTCTCTATAAAACCAGAGGGCTGTGCAGTCCCTCCACACCATTCAGCACTTTTTTTTGGAATTAGATCTCTTTCAAAGGCACTGCGCATCAGGCAGCAGCAGTGGCTAGTCATTCCTTTGCATCTTGTGCAGATGCCTATTGATTAATTTTCTGTAATTCTCTGCATTCATGTTCACCAAGTTCTCAGTTGCAGTGTGCCCACGGACAAAGGTGAAGCAGACCTTACTTGGAAAATAAGGATGTGTGAACAAAATGCATCATTATCAATGTGAAAATCGGACCACACATTCAAGGGATTGCAAAGTATGTGATGCACTGGGAGTGTCCAGAATTATATGACCTATTTGCATCATTCCGCTACTTACTTGATCTATGCAACAGCTCGGTCTCCTTGGTATTTTCAGAAACTGCTGAATTTGCAGATCAGTCAGTATTAAAATTTACTGCCGAAGGTTACAGCTGAAACTTAATAGCATGGGTATCTTTTTGATTACAGAAAAGAACCCCATGGCAGCAGTCAACTAAGGTAGAATCTATGGGTCACTTCTGCAGGAACAGGCTGCTCCTTGGGAGAATGGGACTATCTGTAAGACATAAATGCAGAAGACGTTGTGACTACTGGTCAGTGGCAGTATTTGACACCTGGTTGATGTGTCCAATGTGGTGGGGTGACCTGTGTTACTTACTCAGGTGTTAGGACACTGATGTCTCTGCATCACCTTTGGAGCGGTTTCTGCCTTTTCCTTTAAGGACAAATATCCTCTCAAGATGGCGTGTCTGCAAAGCACGCTGGTCTTAGGGATGCACTCCACTGAGCGGCATATTGGTCCAGGAACACTGGGTTGTAAAATGGGGCAGAAATCAGACATAATTCGTGCCATGAGTCCTCAAACAACAACTAATGTAGTGCGTTTGGCACTCACATGACTTTGCAGCAAGAATTACTCCACAGAACTCAACACGATGTGTGCTTTGCCAAAATATCTGTAAGATTCAGCATAGCGTCTTTGAGTATTTTAAGATAGAGATAGGCCGGTCCTTGATAAGCAAGCAGGTCTGAAGTTATCAGGGTAGGCAAGAATTTCAGATAGCCATGATCTTATCAAATAGTACATACAGTAAGCTTAAGGGGCAAAATGACCTACTCTTGTTCCTAATTCATATACTCATATGTTTGTAAAGGAACAGGAATTCTTTCTTCATATGACAATTAGCAGGATTCATCCAGCAATGTCGTGATAAAGGTGGGAATAATCCATTTTACTAACAAAAGGCAGGGATTCTCTGTTTTGCCTTCCAAATTGAGGGTAATGCTTCCAATACAGCTATACACATGGCCCATTGCCATGCTGCAAAATTAAAAGCCTTTAAAGCAAGGAAGATAAATGAACATATTAGGAAGGCATGGCAGTGGAAATAATATTGCCAAGAAGATTTAACTTCAGAGGTCAGCCCAAGTAGAGTACAGCTGATAACGTGATATCTCCCAAACTATAAAAGAAGCATCTGGTACTTTTAAAATACTGCAGGCCTTGGGCAATTGCTTTACCCACAGGAAAAAATAAAATTCTGGAAAGAGCAAAATTTAACAGAAGAGTTCAGCATGCAGGGAAATCCATAGATAATTTGGTTAATGATATCTGCATATTAGTGGGAAAACATGTTTATGGAGATTTAACCTTAGAATTTACAAGAATCAGAATTGAGCATAGGAGACTGAGGGGTGACTTGTAGTGGTTTATAAAATCATGAAGGGTATAAATAAAATGAATAGCAAAGGTCTTTTCCCTTGGATGGGGGAAGAAGAGAGAAGAAACATCTAAAAGGGACCTGAGGGGTAACTTTTTCGCAGAGATGGTGGTTCACATGTGGAATGAGCTGTCAGAGGAAGTGGTAGATGCAGGTATAGTTATTACATTTCAAAGACATTTGGACAGTAAATGACCAGGAAAAGTTTAGAGGGATATGGGTCAAACGCAGGCAAATGGTACAAGCTGGACTGAAGAGTCTATTTCCATGCTGTATTGTTCTATGTCTCTATAGCTCTAATTGCTGATGGCTTTTTTTTGTTAGATTTATTACAGTCAAAAGAAGACTGTATGAAGCAGAAAATCATTCACATGATCAGAAGTCACACGACACCAGGTTATAGTCCAACTGGTTTATTTGAAATCACAAGCTTTTGGAGTGCTGCTCCTTCATCAGGTGAAGTGGAAGGAAGCACGCAGGCACAGAATTTATAGGCAGAGAGATCAAAAGGTCATATAAATGGTGTGAGATGAGTGTTGACAGGCTAAATAACAAGTCTTTACAGGTGATCAAAAGTGTCAGACAGTGTGAGTAAAGTGTCAACAGCTGAATAGCAAGTGAAGGGATGACCTATGATCCAATTAATTGAGGCAGAGAGATAATTACAAAAAATTACAAATAAGGTGGTGCTGGAGACAAACCCAATGGCTGGAATAACATGATAGGTATAAGAGTCGTATGCCAAGGGTCTAACCAAAGTGACATGTAATCCAAAACAGTACAAACTAATTAAGGTAGTGAGATCATAACAAGTTACCAACGTAATGGTGTCAAAACAGGACAGTAAGGAAGATTTAACAGATACAGAACAGTGTGGTGAGTTTACATGTAGCACAACATAAACCCAACATCATGGTTGAGGCCGTCGTCATTTGTACGGAACTTGGCTATCAGTTTCTGCTCAGCGTTTCTGCGTTATTGTGTATCTCAGAGGCTGACTTGTAGGACGCTTAGCCAAAGATCAGATGCCGAATGTCCTTGACCACTGAAGTGTTCCCCCACTGGGAGGGAACATTCCTGTCTGACGATTGCTGCGCAGTGTCCATTCATCTGTTGCCGTAGCATCTGCATGGTTTTGCAAATGTGCCACGCCTCAGGGAATCCCTGCCTGCAGCGTATGAGAGAGACATCATTGGCTGAGTCACATGAGTACCTGCCATGTAAGTGGTGGGTGGTGTCCCCGTGTGCGATGGTAGTGTCCATGTCGGTGGGTGGTGTTTCCCGTGTCTGATGGTCGTGTCCATGTAGGTGGGTGGTGTTCCCGCGTGTGATGGTAGTGTCCATGTCGGTGGGTGGTGTTCCCCCGTGTGTG
>NC_063336.1:17974065-17988618 GCF_021869965.1 Rhincodon typus
AACCAAAAAAGAATCCCCCTCGTCCTCACGTACCACCCCACCAACCTCCGGATCCAACGCATCATCCTCCGACACTTCCGCCATCTGCAATCCGACCCCACCACCAAAGACATCTTTCCCTCCCCACCCTTATCTGCTTTCCGGAGGGACAACTCTCTCCGTGACTCCCTTGTCCGCTCCACACTCCCCTCCAGCTCCACCACACCCGGCACTTTTCCCTGCAACCGCAGGAAGTGCTACACCTGCCCCCATACCTCCTCCCTCACCCCCATCCCAGGCCCCAAGAAGACTTTCCACATCAAGCAGATGTTCACCTGCACATCTGCCAATGTGGTATACTGCATCCGCTGTACCCGGTGTGGCTTCCTCTACATCAGGGAAACCAAGCGGAGACTCGGGGACCGCTTTGCAGAACACCTACGCTCGGTTCGCAACAAACAACTGCACCTCCCAGTCGCGAACCATTTCAACTCCCCCTCCCATTCCTCAGACGACATGTCCATCCTGGGCCTCCTGCAGTGCCACAACGATGCCACCCGAAGGTTGCAGGAACAGCAACTCATATTCCGCTTGGGAACCCTGCAGCCCAATGGTATCAATGTGGATTTCACAAGTTTCAAAATCTCCCCTCCCCCCACCGCATCCCAAAACCAGTCCAGCTCGTCCCTGCCTCCCTAACCTGTTCTTCCTCCCACCTATCCCCTCCTCCCACCTCAAGCCGCACCTCCATCTCCTACTGACCAACCTCATCCCGCCCCCTTGACCTGTCCGTCCTCCCTGGACTGACCTATCCCCTTCCTAACTCCCTACCTACACTCACCTTTCCTGGCTCCATCCCCGCCTCTTCGACCTGTTTGTTTCCTCTCCACCTATCCTCTCCTCTATCCCTCTTCTTTCCGCCTCCCACTCTCTCCCTATTTATTTCAAAACCCCCTTCCCCTCCCCCTTTTCTGATGAAGGGTCTAGGCCCGAAACGTCAGCCTCTCTGCTCCTATGATGCTGCTTGGCCTGCTGTGTTCATCCAGCCCTGCACCTTGTTGTCTTGGATTCTCCAGCATCTGCAGTTCCTACTATCTCTGCTCACTTTTCCAGCAACTTCTGTTTTTGAACACTATTCACTGTGTCTCTGTACACATGACAGCAATCAATCAATTGAAGAAGCACGAGTTTAGGCCCCATGCAGAGTGTAACCTTTGTGGATATGGGACATCATGGGTCAATTCACTGCCACCAATCTTTGCTGGTGTTAGTCTTGGTTACTGATACCATGTTGGGAAAGATACCCACTCAATATCTCAGGCAGAAATAAGCTCAATCTTGAATACTAGTAAATTTATTTATTATATATTGCTTAATAACTTACATTTAAGATACGTAGAGTCATAGAGCTGTGCGGCACAAAAACAGATCCTTTGGTCCAACCTGTCCATGCTGACCAGATTTCCTAAACTAATCTAGTCCCATTTGCCAGCATTTGGCCCATATTCCTCTAATCCCTTTCTACTCAGATACCCATCCAGATGCCTTTTATATGTTGTAATTGTACCAGTCTCCACCACTTCCTCTGGCAGCTCATTCCACACACGCACCACCCTCTGCATGAAAAAGATGCCCTTTAGATCCTTTTCAAATCTTTCCCCCCTCACCTTAGACCTATGCCCTCTAGTTTTTGACTCCCGTACCCTGGGAAAAAGACTTTGGTTATTCACTCTATCCATGCCCCTCATGATTTTATAAACCTCTATAAGATCACCCCTCAGCCTCCAACGCTCCATTTTCTCTTATGAGATATCAGGCTCAACTTAAGAGTAAGTTCACATTGCAGCTCTGAAAACTTCCTCACTTAGTGTTGTTAACTGACGCAGAACCAGTTAATACACACTACCAGATCCTGGTTAGCTCCTCCCAGGCATTGTCCTTTATACCCTAATGGGCGTAGCTTATCTGGTGATGTAAGTTAACCTTGTCAGGTACTAACTGCTTTATACAATGGCCTGTATTGATGTTGCCTGTGTTGATGTACATTGGGGGACTGAGGAACAATGAGACTGATTAGATTGCTGAACAGAAAGCCAGCATGTACTCAATGGGCTCAATGGGCATTAGCAATCTTTGACTCTGAGGTGCTGTCATATGGTTAAAGGGTACCATTGTGAAGCCTCTTTGTTTAGTCCTTCCTCCAGACCATAACAACACTGGACTCAAAGAATACAATTGCAACCCTTGTGTCCAATATTGATCCAGTCATGATCATGGAAAATACAACATCTGATACACTCCACCAAAATATTATCCCCCCAAATGTAAATGAACACGTTGAAAAGTTATCATCCTATCCAGTGGAAAATAGCAAAGGGAAATAAGATTGGCAGTCAACTGATGGAATGGGTCCCAGGCTAAAATTATCTCACCCTGGCCCAGTCCAGATCTAGTGAAAATTTAGTGAATTGATGAATGGGAAATTCGAACTAAACTGTGGATGAGGAAAATGCTATCAGGGCTGATCTTCTCTGAGCAGCACATATTGCCATGGCTCAGGAGAAACTAAATCTTCCTGAGGGAAGCAATTGGACTAAGCCTGAGCTGTGTGCTTTTTCCAGATAATATTGAAATGTCTGAAGGAGGTACTGCTATAACGACTTAATCATTGGTGCCTTGGTTTATTCCTGGAGCCTTCAATCCTCCTTTCCTAAAATATTTCACTGATTTAGTAGGAACTAATTTTAACTGAAGTCTGTTCCCCACAGTTACATGTCTGGATTAATGGCCTGACAGAAATTTCAGACTTTATCTTGGCTACTACCTGTGTTTTTATCCCTCATCAGAGATTAATAAATTAGGGAAGGCCAATATTGTTAAAGTTCTGTACAGTCTGTTATGTATCCATAAAAATACAAGTTACATTTTTTTGCTTGGGGTTTCAGCGATAGTACAAGTTGCATCTAGTGATCTTAACATTGTAAGTATACCAGTGATCCCCACTTGTTAACAAACAGAGATCACTGCGCTAACTTCTGGCTTTGCCCTTGGATGTCCTTTTGGCATGTGCCAATGCATCTCCTTTCAATGCTGGGCAGAGGCTGGGAGTCTTGCGGTGAGCAAAATGGGCTATGGTGGGATTTGTGGCAGAATCAAGTGGTAAGCCCAGCAGGGCTTATCTTTGAGTTGGGAGAAACTCCTACATCTTTTACGCAGTTGCCGAGCGATGAGGCGAATTTCTGGCTAGTTTTTTTTTAATCCATTCATTCACGGGATGTGGGCACCACTCCCAAGGCCAGCATTTCTTACCCATCCCTACTTGCCCAGAGTGCAGTCAGGTGTCAACCACATTGCCGCGAGTCTCGAGTCACATGTAGGCCAGACCAGGTAAGGATGGCAGTTTCCTTCCCTAAAGGACATGAGTGAACCAGATGGATTTTTCCAACAATCAACAGTAGCTTCATAGTCAACATTAAACTCCTAATTCCAGCTACCTATTGAATTCAAATTCCACCATCTACCATGGTAGGATTCGAACCTGGGTCCCTAGAACATTACCTGGATCTCTCGATTAATACCACTGGGCCATCATCTCCCATAGGTACTAGTGAGTTACCTGTTAAGGGGCGTTATACCATGTTAAATGCTTTATTAAGGCTGCAACTCACTTTATTAACATTCAGCTTCTTATCTGACTGGATGTGCTGAAGAATCTGGACGCTGAGAATTCTTGACAGGGAGGTCAGAGCCTCCGTGTAATTTCAGGAAATCTTGGTGATTTCAGCTTGCCTCTGGCTGTGAGGAGCCTCCATGTGGTTCAATACCTCTCAGGGCACGATCCCCACAGGCACCAGCTGCACACATCCCTTTGGCATCTGAAATTGTCACTCCCTCATGATCCTGATCGGACGTCTTCATACCAGGGTGCAGAATGTGTGTTAGGACAAGGAGACTTGCATCACAGGATACGTTGGTAAGAAATATTCAAAGGCTGCTGTAAGGACACTTTGTACAGAAGGACAGGCACAGATCGGACCAGGCTGAATCGCAGGGTTACTCACTTAATTACTTAGACCTTGCTGACTTGGCAACGATCTGCATCCACACTGTATCCGTGCCTTACTTTGCTGTGCCATGTCTGTTAAAGAGTTGGTGCTGCAGCCAGAGTCTGTGGCTATCAGCCCTGCCCTGTTGATGTGCTCTTTAATACCAACACACAGATAGGCTTCTGGTCGGGTTTGCTGATAGGGATCTGTCAGGGGGAGGGTTTGGAACATCTCACTGGTCGACACACTGGTCAACCTAACATCTACAGCAGCAAACCCTCTGCACGTTTCCACAACCCGATGGCCATGACCAACAGTAGGTTGGGGCTAGTCCTCAGTTCAGTCAATGCTGTCTGCCAGGGGCTCTATCAGTCACAGGCTCAGGGCCAGGGGCTCGATCAAGGCCAGTCACTGCTTGTGCTGCCCAGCTACAGTCACAGGAATGGGCAGCAATCGGTTCTGTTGGGCCTTCACAAACAAACAGGGGATTCGCGCATCATCGGTGGTCAGCTGCATTGACAGGGATGGCGGGGGGAGGGCGCAGTCTAGTCCATCAAGTGTAGGGGTCGATTGTGGTCAGAGCTTTGGCGTGATTACAATCCTGGGGTCCATCCATCTATCAGTGAGCGGTGTGTGGTAGGGGTAGCTGGGAGATTGTTGGGTGGGTGTGTCGAGGTTTGAGATGGTGGGGAAATGAGGGCATATGTAAAGGTTGGGGGGGAGGGCGTCAAAGATGGTGATGTGTAGAAACTCACAGTGTATGAGGTTAGCATTAAAGGGCGAGGCAGGTTACAGGAGTGGGATCTTTGACAGTAACCTCCACCATGGCCTCAACAGAGGGACTATGGTGGACCAGGCTGGGCCTCATTAAGGTGTGATATCATGTTGGTGAGGACAGTGGAGGCATAATGTGGTAGGCCTCTCGTGGTTGAATGGGGGGTGAAATCACAGGGTGGGGTAGCATGTGGTAAAGGGATCCAAAGAGGCTTAGGGGAGGAATCTGATGACAGGGTGTCCATCGGGAGTTCTGTGCCCTGCCATCACCTGCCATTCCTGAAAGCCCTAAAGTGTCTCGAACAATGCCCAAACAGGGCAGAGTCAGTGTCACTTTATCAAAATGTAGAACCCGTGTCTGCTGGATACAGAGACATTAAAGGCAACATATATGAAGGATGAGTTTGTAAACTGCAGCTCTATTTCATTCCCAGTCATTTCTTCATCCATTTGTAAGTGAGTGAAGTGCTTTGAAAGATGCTCAAAGGTGGATTGTACCATGCCATTGGTGCTTGTAAACCTAACATTGCCATCTCAGTGATGCAGATGGCTTAAAAGGAGACAACTGCTGGCCAAAAACAACCCATCATGTGTGAATCTCCCAAATGTGCTACAGGAGGAGGGGACCATCACTTCATCATCTCTGATGTAAGTACGATGATGGACCCTACAAGGAAACATTGAATGATTTGTCGGGGTCTGGAATGGGAAGGGAGTCTGTTCATTTTCTTTTTCTCTGCTTCTTTAACATCCTACATTATATTTGTTTATTCCCCATCCACAAACCCCTACCCCACCACTCTCACTTATCTGACATTGTTACTTTGATAAGCTGCTAAAATTGAGAGAAGGCCATTTGAATTCTGAAACCCTCCTTTCTACATCTCCTTCTAACCTTGTCGAACTTGCTTAGCATCTGGCACCACATGTTACTTTGCAATGATTGCTTTCATAGTCTTCTACAAGAGTTTAAAAGCTATGCCTTTAAACTCTCCTTCCACGATCTCCAACTTGCTTTCTTTTCTGTCATCAGCATTAATTCAATCCATACTGGGGAAGTGACATATAACTGTACAGAATGCAGCAAACATTGTCAACAGCCCTCAAAAGAGATGAACAGTGGTGATGTTGTCGGTGCTTTCCTGGGATCGAGTATTATACATGAATAAATCATTAAAATCAGAGCAACAAAACAATTTAAAATGCCAACAGAGCACTGGGATTTACTTCTTGGTGTTTAGAATTCAAAAGGAGTGAAGTTATTTGCAACTTTAATATGTCTTGATAAGACTGCACTTGAGAGAACTGCACACAGTTTTCTGGTCTCTATTAGATAGAAAGGACATGGAGGCTCTGGAGAACATGCAAATAAAAAATGTACATAGATAGTAGCAGAACTGAGAGATTGCAGCATTTGAAAACCATTGAATGGGTTGGTGTATTTTTTCTTGAGAGAGGGGAGCATTAGAGAAACACAAGTCTTTAAAATTATGAATGTGTTGGACCAGGCTGGTCATTGACTCTATTTGTAAAACTTGAGCCCATAAAACGCAAATTTAATCTCCAATAGCAATAATAATTCACGGTTTCTGTGATGCACCACTACCTGCAAGTTCCCCTCCACGTTGCTCACCATCCTGATTTGGAAATATACTGCTGCTCCTTCTCTGTTGCCAGGCCAAAGCTGTGGAATCATCCGTATGAACAGAATTGTGGGCCTATCAACACCAGATGGATTGCGTAATCATCTTCTCAAGGACCATTAGGATAGGCAATAAATGCTAGCCCAGGCAGTGACACCCACATTCCATGAATGATTTAAAAGTTCTGACACTAAGAAAGTACCTTCCTGAAGATTTGGCTCTGTAGCACAAACCTCCTTCTTGCTAACCTACTTTCCCAGTTCATGTTAACCAGCTCTGCCATTGTAGCTTTACTGAGGTTTAAAACTAGTCTTATGCTGACATTCTCACCCTCAAACTGAAAATGGATTTCTGTTGTGTTGTGGTCACTATTACCCAATGACTCCTTTAATATGAAGTAATTGCTTAACCTTGTTTCCTTAATCAACACTAGACCTGGAACAGCCTGGTCCCTGTTTGGATCCAGAAAGTAATATTCTGAGAAGTTGTCCTGTGAAAACTCAATGAACTCATATTCCAGAATGCCTTTGCCAACTGCTTCACTGACACAAATGTAGATTAAATCATGCATAATATTCTTCTGAAGAAGAGTACATTGACCTCAAAACTTTTACTCTGTTTCTTTGTATGCAGACACTGTCAGATTGGCCTGAGTTTCAGCACTTTCTGTTTTTATTTCAGAGATCCAGTGTCTGTAATATTTTGCTTTTATGCGATAATTGTGGTATCTTTCTCAAACATCCAATTATTTCATCCTGGATACTCTGCCCTGCTGTTGGAATCACACAATCACTAAACTATTCAATGCAGAAGGAGTCTATTCAGCCCATTGTTTATATACTAGCTCACTGACCATTTTGCCTCATTGCCAATCTCCTACCTTTCCCTATAATCCTTACACATTATTTTTATTTAAATAATTACCTAATACATTTCTGAAAGCTTCAATTGAAACTGCCTCCACCACATTCCAGGCAGTGCATTCCAGATCCAAACTACTCATCGTACATTTGTTTCTTTTGTAAAACACTTGAAACCTATGATCTCTGATTCTTGATCCTTTTAGGAGCGGGAACAGTTTCTCTCTGCTGAAAAATGAAAATGCTGGAAATCACAGCGGGTCAGGCAGCATCTGTGAAGAGAGAGCAAGCTAATGTTTCAAGTCAAGATGACTCTTCATCTGCAGTGATTTGCTCCTACAGTTTCTCTCTATCCTCTCTGTCCCATCTCAACGTGATTTTAAAGACTTCTATCAAATCTCCCCCTTTCCTCTCCAAAGAAAACAGATCCAAATTCTCCAATCTATCCTCATCCCTGGAACCATTCTTTTACACTCTCTCCAATGTATTGATATTCTTTTTATATTGTAGCACCCAGAATTGTACATAATACTCTGTTTGGTGTCTATCATAAGGTCAGCATAACTTCTTTGCTCTTATAGATTATGCCTCTATTTACGAAACTTAAAATATTATATACTTTATTAACAACTCTCTCTACCTCCCCTGCCACTTTTAATGACTTATGTACCTATACACCCAGGCCCCTCTGCCCTTGTACTCTCTTTAGAATAGTGCCCTCATTGTATACTTTCTCTTCATGTTCTTTGTACCAAAATGTATTACCTCACACTTCTCTGCATCGAAATTTATCTGCCACATGTCTGCCTACTCCACAACTTATCTATTTGCCTTTAGAGTTCTACACTGTTCTCCTCATAATTTACAACGTTCCCAAGTTTTGCACACCAAGAAATAGTCATTTATATACATATATATCAGGAAAGTAAGCATCCCAATACCAAATCCTAGGGAGTCCCATTATCAACCAAGCTTCAGCCCACAAAATACCCATTAACCATTACTTTGTTTCCTATCCCTCAGCTAATGTTGCGTCTGACCATGTTACTCCATGATCTATAACCTTTCTCACAAAGCTGTTGTGTGACACTACATTAAATGCCTTCTAGAAGCACATGTACACCACATCGATAGTCTTTCCCCCGTCAACCTTCTCTGGTACCTCATCAAAAAAACCTCAAAAAGTTAACAAGTTAGTCATACAGAACTTTCCATAACAAATTCATCTTCTGAAGTAACTCACATTTTACCCTGAGAATATTCATTTTATCCTGAATAGTTGTTACAAACAGATTCCCATCACCAAAGCTGACCTAACAGGCCTGGAACTGCTGGACTTATCTTTAGAATAACTTTTGTTGTAAAGTTTACACTTCTCCAGTCCCCTGACACCACCCTCTAATCCAGGGAATATAGAAAGATTGTTGCCAGTGCCTCTACAATTTCCTCTCTCGCTTCTCACCATGTCTTTGGTGGCATCTCATCTGACTCGGTGCCACTACCAACATCCTGGAGTTACCATTGATCAGAAACTGAACTGAACTCACCATATAAATACAATGGTTACGGCAGCAGGTCAGAGACCAGGAGCCGTGAATGTGTGCAGCTCCAACAATACTAAAGAAGCTTGACACCATCCAGCGGCCCACTTGATTGACACCACATCCACAAATATCCACTCCTTCCACCATCAATGCTTAGCAGCAGCAGTGTGTACTATCTACAAGATGCATTGCAGAAATTCACCAAAGATCCTTTAGGCAGCACCTTGCAAACCCACGACCACTTCCATCGAGAAGGACAAGGGGAGCAGGCACGTTGAACCATCCCTGTCTGCAAGTTCCCCTCCAAGCCACTCGACATCCAGACTCAGAAAAATATCGCCGCTCCTTCGCTGTCACTGGATCAAAATCCTGGAATTCCCTCCCTAATGGCATTTTGAGTCAACGTACTGCGAGTAGACTGCAGCGGTTCAAGAAGGCAGCTCACCATCACCTTCTCAAGGACAACTATGGACAGGTAATAAATGCTGGCCCAGCCAATGGCATACATAGTCCATACGTGAATAAGAAAAAAAACGTTAAGCACTAACAGCTTCTATAATACATCCTTCTTATCAATTTAAAATCCTTTTAGTGACTAGCTTTCCTTTTGTTCTACCATGGTCATCTGCCTCACAGTTAAAGACAAATGGAAAATAATCACTTAACACCTTAGCCATGGCTTATGGATTACATGTCAAAGTCCCATTTTTGTTTCGGTCTTTAACTGGCCCTGCTCCTCGTCTTGCCACCCATTTCCTCTTTGTGTGCTTGTGGATAGATTTCCATTCATGGTAGCTGCCAATCTTTACTCATGCCCTCTCTTTGCTTCTCTTATTTGCTTTTTTCCACTCCCTTCTCAACCCCATATATTACTTTTGGCTTTAAAATTTATTTACTACCTAACACTAGGCACACAGGGGGCATGGTGATTCAGTAGTTAGCACTGCTGCTTCACAGCATCACGGATGTGTGTTTGATTGCAGTCTTGGGTGACTGTGTGGAGTTTTGCGCATCCTCCCTGTGTCTGCGTGGGTTTCTTTCGGGTGCTCTGGCTTCCTCCCACAGTCCAAAAATATACAGGTTAGGTGGATTGGCTGTGCTAAATTGTCCATAGTGTCCAGGAATGTGCAGGGTGGGTGGGTTAGCCATGCGAAATGCAAGGTTACAGGGTTAGGGTAGGGCGGTGGGTCTGGGTGGGATGCTCTTTGGAGGGTTGGTGCGGACTCAATGGGCCGAATGGCTTCCTTCCACACTGTAGGGATTCTATGATTCATATGTGCACTTTTCCTTCCTTAATCTGTTCTCTGTCCTTTCTGTCATTTTGGATTTGTTTTAACTACCCTTCCCTTGACCCAAATCACGTTCTGTTTGAAGGTAGCCCTTTGTTTGGTTACAGTTTTCTGCACCAACCTTTCCAGCTTAATGCCATTCTTGCTGCATTGAACTCTGGTCTCTGCTGGTTAACTATCCCTATTTTGGATTGACCCTTGTCTTTTACCCACCATCCCAAACCTTGCGATGCAATTATCACTGTCCCCTAAAGATTTCCCCACTGATCTTTGGTAATTCCCATGAACCAGGTCTCACAGTGCTCCTTACTTGTTTAAACCAGGCAGATATAGCTGTCAGAAATTTTCCAGAACACATTTGCAGAACTCTTGCCCCTTTCCACCCTTAAAACTAATTGTATCTCTTTATAATTTCCCTGCAGCTTTGTTCGTCTCCCTCCTTCTGCCCAGTTTGTAGATCACATGAAGCAATGAGACTGAACCCTTTTTATTTCTTAGCTGTAGCCAAATTAGTTCTGTTTTTGAACCTCCAGGATCATCCTCTTTCTCCAGTGTTACAACGCTCTCATTAATCAACACCATCACCCCTCCCCATTTTATCCTTCCTTATCTTTTCTGAATACCTTGTAACCAGGAATATTTAAGATCCACCACTCCCAAAAATGACTCCTTACCTTTCCAAGTAATTGGAATCCTTAATTGACAAAGCTACCCCATTGCTTCTTCCTTGCTTCATGTCCTTTCAAAATGTCAAATTTCTTTCACTATTTTTGGTCCCAGCCTTGGTCAGCTAGCAACCAAATCACTGTTGTGACACTCAGGTTTATATAAATGCTTAATTGGGAGGGGAGAAGGCATGTGTGATATATAAATACCAGGGTAGACCAGTTTAATCAAATAGCCTGTCTCTATTCTATTGTTATATTCTATGCAATCTGCTGAAACCCTTAACAGTGTTTTTGTCACCTCAAGTAGTCCAATGTTTCCCATTGGTCCCTTCCCGAAACGTCAACTTTCCTGCTCTTCTGATGCTGCCTGGCCTGCTGTGTTCCTCCAGCTCCACACTGTGTTATCTCTGACTCCAGCATCGGCAGTTCTTACTATCACAGAGAATTCTTCTATCTTGTTTAATGGCCTCAGAAGTCAATGCTGCAAAGAAGTCATTAAGATGATTACATTGTGCACTAATGGACAATTAATCACACATCGACAGAGTCACCATCAGCCCTCAAGATCCTGCCAGGGTACAATTCAATTTATAACAAGACCAAAGCCATTCTCGAAGCTAATTCATTGATCAATTAATACTCTGCATTGCCCATAGACAATATGCCTTCTGTCCTTCATTTTGAACTTCCCTGAAGAAGAAAGAAAGAGGCTCTGCTATTTTTTAAGAAATAAATTGTTTCAAATAATGGCAGAAATGTCCTTGTTTATCACGACAGTCTCTGCATCTGTCAGTCGAACTTTTGTAAACTATGAATACTATTGTTAGCTTAACGTCTTACAAAAGAGAGACCTCTTTATACATCAGCTCCTATGCCACATTCAGAACTTACTTGCATTTTCCAGCTCTTTTTGCCGCTGGTTAGGTGCTGAATAGGTATCAAGAACTATGCTCAATGCCCGCTGAAGTACACCTCAGGTTGAATTAGAAAATTGGAATATATCTACTGACAAATCCCAAATCGCACAGAAAATGGGAACAGAATGGGCCGCTTGTCCCATTGAGCCTGCCCCACCATTCAATTTGATCATGGCTAGTCCTCTATCTTACCATCATATCCCCATTGACTCCCCATGCCCCTTGACATAGCAACATAGAAATCAGGAGTAGAAGTAGGCCATTCGGCCCCTCGCACCTGCCCCACCATCCAGGAAGACCATCAAATGTAGTCATTCAGCCTATCTAGTCTGTTCTGCCATTCAATGAAGTCATGGCCGATCTAATAATACTTAACTCCACTTTCCTGCCTTTTCCCCATAACCTTCGATTCCTTTACTGATTAAAAATCTGTCTATCTCAGTCTTAAGTATACTTAATGACCCAGCCTTGACTGTCCTCTGAAGTAAAGAATTCCACAGATTCACTAATCTCTGAGAGAAGAAATTCCTCCTTCCCTCTGCCTTAAATGAGCACCCTTTATTGCTTCTGGTCCTAGACTCTCTCACAAGGGAAACAAACCTTTCTGCATCTGCCCTGTCAAACCTCGTAAGAATCTTAAATATTTCTTCAATATTTCTCCCTTCTGTAACCTTAAATATCTTGAATGAAATCATCTCTTATTCTTCTGAGCTCCAATGAGAACAGGACCAACTTACTCAGCCTCTCCTCATAAGACAATCCCTCCACACCTAGGGTCAATGTGGTGAACTTTCTCTGGGCTGCCTCCAATTCTACTATACTTCCTTCAACAAAGGATCCTAAACTATACATAATATTCCAGGGCTCGTTTGACCAGTGCCTTGATTATTTTTTAGCAGGATCTCCCCAATTTTATTCAAAAACAGAAATTGCTCGAGAAACTCACCGGGTCTCGCAGCATCTGTGGAGAGAAAGCAGAGTTAATGTTTGAGTCCAGAGACCCTTCTTTAGAACTGATATTAGCTCAATACAGGTGCCATTTATGCCAATGATAGGGGGTGGGATGGAAAGGAGTAAGCAGATATGTGGAGACTGAGCCCAGAGAGAGAGAAACAATAGTTAAGGGTACAATGGTATGGATGATGGTAAACCAGGGAAGGAGAAATGCTGATATTGGGGACCATAATTAGATGAAAATGGATTGTCTGTGCTGAAAGCAGGCTAAGGGGTCTGAAGTGTAGGGATGGGTAAAGAACGTGGCAGAAGTTGGTCAGGCCCCAAAAATTATTGAACTGAACGTCAATAGGTGTGAGGCTGGAAAAACGCAGCAGGTCAGACAGCATCTGAGGAGCAGGGAAGTCAACGTTTTGGCTCAAAATGCTCACTCTCTTGCTCCTCGGATGCTGTCTGACCTGCTGTGCTTTTCCAGCCTCACACTTATAGGGTCTGGCTTCCAGTATCTGCAATCTTTATTGTCTCCTGAAGGCTGCAGGGTCCCCCAAGCATAAAATAAAATGCTTTCTTCAGCTTGTGGTAGTTAAGTCAATAGGTTCAATTCTCTTTGTTTGAAGTTGGTCTTTTAAAATTCTGTCTATTATTTAAACGGTGATAGATTAGGAATTGTGAATGTACAAGGGATCCTTGTACGCCTGTCAATGAAAATAGACAGGCAGTTGCAACAAGCAATTTGGAAGGTAAATGATGTATTGGCCTTCATTGCAAGAGGATTTGTGTTCTGAAATAGGGTTTCATACTGCAGTTACACAGGGCCTTGGTGAGACCACAGTGTATTGTGTGCGGTTTTGTTTTCCCTACCGAAGAAAGGATGTACTTGCCACAGAGGAGGTGCAGCAGAGGTTCGCTAGGATGATACCAGGGATAGTAGGACTGTCTTGATGAGGAGAAATTTATTCAACTGGGTGTGTACTCTCTAGGGTTTAGAACAGTCAGAAAGGAGATCTGATTGAAACAGATGAACAGACGAGGTGGAGGGAGGATGTTTTCTCTGCTTAAGGAGTCTACGGGATACAGTCTCAAGGCACAGGACAGACCATTTACAACTGAGAAGGGGAAAAATTTCTTCTCTCAGAGACTGGTTGCTGGTGAAATTTGTTGCTACAGAGAGCTGTGGAGGTCGGGCCACTGCATATATTCAAGAAAGAGATTAAATACATTTTGATTTATTGAAAGCATCACAGCATATGGAGAGAAAGTGGGAATATGGCATTGAGGGAGAAGATCAGCCGAACTGAGTGGCAGAGCAGGCTTGAAGGGCCGAATGATCTACTCCTGCACGTAGTTTCTATGTTTCTGTGTCTCATCCAATGAACTTCTATCAAAGCCATCTTTAGAATTGAAGTGTTAGCCCAGGATAAATGCTCAAGGAGTGGTGTGGTGGAGTGATGTTGTTGGAGTGATGGGGGTGGAGTGATGTGGAAAAAGTGTTAGTGGTGGAGCGATGTGGACGGAGTGATTGGATGGGTGATGGTGATGGAGGGATGTGGATGGGTAATGGTGATGGAGTGATGTGGATGGAGTGATGTGGATGGGTGATAGTGATGGAGTGATGAGGACGGAGTGATGTGGATGGGTAATGGTGATGGAGTGATGTGGATGGAGTGAAGGTGATGGAGTGATGGTGTTGGAGTGATGAGGATGGAGTGATGGTGTTGGAGTGATGGTGATGAAGTGAAGGTGTTGGAGTGATGGTATTGGAGTGATGGTGTGGGAGTGATGAGAATGGAGTGATGGGGATGAAGTGATGGTATTGGAGTGATGTGGATGGAGTGATGGTGATGGAGTGATGGTGATGAAGTGATGGTGTTGGAGTGAT
>NC_063336.1:17989118-18004093 GCF_021869965.1 Rhincodon typus
CATTGCCTCCTCTCCTTTCCCCCTCCCCATCCCTACCTCCCTTTTATCCCACCTCCCCACTACACCACGTCCCCACTACCCCTCATTACCCCACCTCCCCATTACTCCCCCTCTCCACTACCTCATCTCCTCATTACCCCCTCTCCACTACCCCTCTCTCCACTACCTCACCTCCTCATTACCCTCACTCCATTACCCATTTTCCCAGTACCTCCCTCCCCTCTATTCTCCTTCTGCACTACCCCCATCCTACTACGCCCGTGTTTCACCCCACCCCAAAGACCTCATTTCTCAACCCTGAGAGATGAGAGGTAATGCACTTTGGAAGAAGTAACAAGACACGGGAGCACTCAAAGAATGGCCAGACAGTAGGAAACTCATAGGAACAGGTAGATCCCGGGGAGCTTGTTCACAGATCCCTGAAGGTGGCTGGACACAGGTAGTTAAAAATACTCATGGGATTTGCCTTCAGCAGTCTCAGCGTAGATTATAAGAGTGGGAAGGCTATGTGGGGGAGCTGTACAGAACTTAAATCACCCCATAGCTGGAGGATAGTGTGCAGTTCTGGTCACGACATGATAGGAAGGATGTGATTGCACTGGAGGGGGTGCGGATGTGACTCACCAGGACGATGCCTGGGATGGAGCACTCCATAACAATAATGGAGAGAGACTGAATTAACTCAGATTGTTTTCTTTGGGATAGAGAAAGTTGAGGGAGGACTTGATTGAGGTGTATAAGGTTGTAAGACACATGGCCAGGGTGGAGAGAAAGCAGTTATTCCTCTTCACCAAAGGGTGAAGAAAAAGGGAGAATATGTTTCAGAGATAGCAGGAACTGCCGATGCTGGACAATGTGAGATAACAAGGTGTAGAGCTGGATGAACACAGCAGGCCAAGCAGCATCAGAGGAGCAGGAAAGCTGATGTTTCGGGATGCTGCCTGGCCTGCTGTGTTCATCCAGCTCTACACCTTGTTATTTCAATATGTTTAAAGTGAAAGGCAGGAGGTTTAGAGGGGATTTGAGGAAATGTCTTTTCACCCAGAGGGTGGTGGGAGTCTGGGAAGCACTGCCTGGGTGAGAAGTTGAGGCAGGATACCCCAGAACCTTTATAAAGTACTTGCACGAGTGTCGGACCATTCAAGGCTGTGGGCCTAGTGCAGAAAAGTGGGACTCATGTAGGTGGGAGTGTAGGTGGTGCAGACTCAAAGGGCTCAAAGGCTTCTTCTGTACAGTATGAGTCTAGGATTCTGTGATTCTATAAGTTGTTTACAATGTTTCAGTGATATACATTGTTGTCAATTCTCAGGGTGCACTCAATCAAGATGATAGTTAGTCCCGGTACATTCAGCTTTGTCTTTTCTCATAATACACATCTTTGTGTCAGAAACCCATCAGCTAATATGTACAATCATTCTCAACTTACAGTAATTACAGTATTATCAGGATTACATTTAATTGAATGATCTGTTAAATGCCCATCTCTCTTCTATCTCCATCCCCACTTCCATTTATAAATACACAATCTGACATCGCCCAAATGCAATCCTTGTGACACGATTTAACACAGACCTGTCCTCAGTGGGATTCGCAGAACATTTCTCCATCTAACAGCCGTATTATGTTGTTTCTTTGCCCCCATCCGCTGTCTAGATATAGTGGGCTGTGTGCACATGCAATGTTCCATTAGTTTTGAATATTTGAGAGGGGCAAATGATTCAAGGTCCAAGGATTTCATTGGATTTCCCACTGGGATTTGATTCTATTTCCAACAGAAAATTGCTCAGATTCCCTGCAGGGATATGTTCGGATTTCCTGCTGCTCGGAATTGCAGAAGGGTTTTGATTGGCCTGTCTTGTCTGCAGAGTCCTTATCTGCATATGAGAGCAGCTTTTATAATAAAAAATTCCTCAACGCTACAAGCATCTGTGTGCACTGCATGGTGGGAATCTGGTGAAACAGATTGACCCCCTCATGATGGAGCTTGCATGACTTTCACTCCATTGGACAGTCTGAATAGCAAATCTTGAGAGCAGTTACCTTTGTGATCTTCATAGAATCCTAAAGTGCAGGAAGAGGCCATTCATCTGACCAGCTCTGCAACAATCCTCTGAAAAAAAAAGCATCCCACTCAGACCCAGCCCCTTCTCTCTCCCTATAATCCCCCTAGCCTGCACAATTTTGCATGGCCAAGTCATCTAGCCTGCAGGAGGAAACCCACACAGACAGTCACCCAATACTGGAATTGAACCCAAGTCCATAGTGCTGTGAGGTAGCAGTGCTAACCACTGAGCCACTCTGCCAGCCAGCTCATGAAAACCTTCCACAATCTTTAACACCTCTCCTTTACCTTCTGCAGTCCCTCTCTGAAATCCGACAGCTTTCACTGTGACACAAAAACTCCCTGGCACACAGCGTCCTATGTCTAAAAGAGTGAGTGAAAATCCCACTGGAGGCTATTGTCTCTTTTTCTCTCTACCCTGCATCTCTGGGTGAAAATCAGCGATAAAACATGCTCTAATTTCTAAAAGATAAAAGGTACTATGTAGTACTGAAAGCGTCGCCCAGGCAACAGAGAACATTCTGGATGGTATAATGTTCCGACTGTGATTGATCAAGGCAAACACTTCAAATTTGTGCTTGTTCCCTTGCTGTCCTCTTCTGTCATGATCAGAATCTTCCTGAAAGGCGGTATCTCTGGCATTACAACATTGGTGCTCAGGAAAGGGATGAATCTGGAGTGTCCCCACATGATCTCCATAAACCACGAAACATGGATTTGTGAAAGAAGACTGGGACTTCAATTCCATCGCTGTTCCTGCATCAAATCATAACAGAGTCCGACCCATCCTTAATAGGTAGCCAGTGTGCACCCTCTGGGGAAACTTTGAGCAGCAGCTGTTGGTGGTCTGACTGCTGGGGTTGTTAATTCAAAACCAATACTTAAAAAGGAAAGATCTGGCTTTCAAACAATTTATATTTAATGGCTGCTCTCGACTGAGTGGAAAAACGCAGTATTCACACAGAAACTTGTTTTTACTGGGCAGCAAGCAGGGCACTTTGCAAGTGGCACTGGATTTAGGGATCGGAGTTTATCGATAGTCTCCTTTGCTGCAATGAAAGGGTCACAGCAGCACACTCAAAATCAGCTCACTCAGCCCAATAAATCCAAACTCTGGTCTTTATGGGCTGTATGAGCCTGTGGAAGAGATGGCCTTACTGGTATTATTACTGGGATGTTAATCTAGCCAGCCACAGTATTTCTGGCAACGCAGGTTTGAATCCTGCCACAGCGGGTGGTGGAATTTGGATTCAATTTAAAAAAAAGAAAACCTGGAATTGAAAGTTCACAAGTCAATTGTTGGGGAAAAGCCCATCTGGTTCAATAATGACACTGAGGGAAGGCAACTGCCATCCTTACCTGGTCAGGCCTACATGTGAGTCTAGGCCCATTGCAATGTGGTTGACTCTTTACTGCCCTCTAAGCAATTAGGGATGGGCAGTGATGCCTTCATGTGGTGAATGAATAAAAAAAAATTCATCATCTCCCACCGGCTGCTCCTTTTTACCTCATGCTTGCACTTATTTCATCTTCCCATCTGATGTTTCAATGCAAGTTACCTCTGCTGCTCCTCAATGTAACAAGCTCCACATTACTAGCTTCACCTTGGAGTAAAGAATTTTCTCCTGAATTCATTGTTGGAGTTATATGCGAATAAATAGGTCCCATTTACGTTAGAAAGAATGAGTGATTTCCAACGTTGCTCAATTCTGATGCAGTGTCAGCTCGTCCTGAAATGTTAGCTCTGTCTCTCGCCACAGGTGCCAGCTGGCCTGCCAAGCACTTCCAAAAGCTGCAGGTTCTTTGGTAACAATCGGCTGGTTAAATTTTGTATCAAATGATGCCCGCCCCTCCTCATTTAGGACAGTTGAGGGGAGGTGCTGGAGAACAGTGGTGATTTTAACTGTGTTCATGGCTGTTAGGGAAGAGAAGTTATGGGAGATGTCACTGAAACTCTTGGCTTTATGAATAGAGACACTGAAAAGAAAATCACAGAAGTATGATGGTGCAAAAGGAGGCTGTTCAGCCCATCATGTATGCACTAGCCCTCTGGATAAGCATTTTGGCCTACTGCCATCATCCTGCCTTATCCCTGCATCTTTCTAATCAAATAATCATCCAATTCCTCCTGGATTGAGCCTGGCTCCACCATGTTTCCAGGCTGCGCATTCCAGCTAACGTGCAGCATATGTCACCATGTTTTCTAAACGATATAAAGTAACAACTTCAATGAATGATACAGTTTTCGCCTCCAAAGAATCCATAGCGAGGAATAAAGCTTGAATTTCTTGGCCTTGATTCACAGTTGTTCTGACTTTCACCTTGTACTGTGGCCTGTGATCCCACCTCTCTCCGCCCACTTTGGCGTAGAGAAACTTTGGGAACAGGCAGCGCATTGTGCTGTTTACCTTCAATGTCGGATATCAGCCAGCAGTTACAGTTTCAACCCTGAGACCTAAAAAAACGATATCTTTTCATTACTTTAGGTGGGACAGATGGCCCTGGTGAGATTCAGAGGATCTTGAAGGTGAGACCATGTTGAATTTGATGCAAAGGTAGTAATTTCTGAGCAGGTTTCGGCCTAAGTGCCTAAAAGCTGATTGCGAACTCATGTGTTCATCTTCCACTTCTCAGAGGTGGCTGATTTACCGATGGGATACACTGTGTTCCAGTACTTGGGCCATGGTCAATTCCATGCAGAGAGAAAGCAGAACCTTCTCCCACCACTGTGGAGATGTAGGCCAGGCATTCACCTCAATGTTCCCAAAATGGCTGATGTTCAGTCAGATGTTGTGCGTTAGTTGGTCAAGGTTTTCCTCAGGACCAGTTCCTTGCCTCCATCTCTCTTCTGGTCGTGTCTCAATCTCACTGCAAAGTACTGCTGATGTGTTGTGCACAGTTTCGGTCTCCTTACCTAAGGAAGGATGTACTTTAAAGTTTTAGCAAACATTTGTAGCTTGGGTTGTGGGTGAGGTTGTTGACTTGCTCGCCGAGCCGGCTTGTTCTCATTCAGACGTTTCGTCATCATGCTTGGTAACATCACCAGTGAGACCTCTGATGAAGGATGTTCTGACCGTGAAGGGAATGCAACAAAGATTTACCAGACAGATTCCTGGGATGGCAGGACATATGACTATATTCACTGGAGTTTAGAAGAATGATGGGGGATCTCATTGAAACTGATAAAATTCTAACAGGATTAGACAGGGTAAACACAGGAAGGATGTTCCTGATGACTGGGGAGTCCAGAGCCAGGGGTCACAGTCTAAGGATATGGGGTAGGCTGTTTAGGACTGAGATAAGGAGAAATTTCCTCACCCAGAGAGTGGTGAGCCTGTGAAATTTATTGCCACAGAAAAGGGTTGAGGTCAAAACATTGATTGTTTTCCAGAAGGAGATAGATATGTTTCTAAGGGCTAAAGGAATCAAAGAGTATGGGGAGAAAGCAGCAACAGGGGACTGAGTTAGATGATCAGCCATGATCCTACTGAATGGGAGAGCAGGCACGAAGGGCTGAATGGCCCACTCCTGCCTTACATTCTATGCTTCTACGTTTCTATCGATGTTGGTCTGCAATCTCCTTCTGTTCTCTTCACAACCTACTTTCCTACCTACATTTTTGGAATCTGCAAGCTTTGCTGCCACGCCGTTGCTGGCCCTATCCATGTTGATATTAATTGGACAAAGTTGAGGCCCCAGCACAGACTCCTGTGGGGTTTCAATCATCACATCATTCCCATCAGAAAAAAAATCCATTTATGCCTATTCCCTTGTTGTGCCTGCCGCACTGTGTTTTAACCCTTCTATCCCCCAAAGAAACAACAGGTCGACACTTAATAGTAATAAGGAATGATCTTTATCTACTTCATCACAATTAATACTGTGATAACAAAATACACTACAAACTAACAATTAACACTATAAATCTAATTAACTATCTTACACTTTAACTTAACTTTGATCAAATATCACCAGACCAGGCCTTGGCCTTGATCCACATGGCGATGAATGTCTGGTTTTCTTCTCCCGGTAGTCGCGGGGTCGTCTCCTCTTCATGGTTGTTGGTCTCGAGTTATCGCTCCCGAGGGTGGCGTTGTGGCGATTCTTACACCTGGAAGCTTTCGTGCCCTTTTGGGAGGGTCTTCGATTCCTACTAATGGATCGATCAGGGCGAGCCCTGATCGATTGGACCCAGTCAGGCGTTGATGTGTTGATGGTGGGATGGTCCTTGGGCCTCCATTCCTGAAGATGTTAGGGGCACGTAGGTCAGGCAGCCTTTCCCAGATAAGGGTGTGAGGCCCCCCGCTTTTGTTGTGGAAAACAACTCAATGTTTCCCTATTGTCCTGTGGTTGGGCTGGTCGTTGTGCTGTCTGCAGCTACAGCCTGTCTGGGTCTACAGCTTGTTTTTTTTTAGCAATGCGAGGCTCGATTTCCCAGCATGCTTTATTTACTATCTTTTTTTTTGTAAGTCCGCCATATTGAGCAGCCCATCGGGTCACACCCTGTTAGCCAGCCTGCCGATCTTCTCTCCATGCTGATGTGTTAAACCCTTATACCATAAGCTCCCACATTAAACTATAACCTCTTATATGGCACCTTGTCAAATGCCTTCTGGAAATCCCAGTACGTCTACATGATAGTTACAGCACGTGTTACTCCTTCAAAGAACTGCTACAAATTACTTAAACATGATTTCCATTTCACAAAACTGTGCCGATTCTTTCTGATTGTCTTAAGCATTTTTTCTAAATGCACTGCTATACCCTCCTTAATGATCAATTCTAACACCTTCGCTATAATGGATGTCCTATAGTTCCCTGTTTTCTGCCTCCTTCCTTTCTTGCAGAGACGAGTTACATCCACCACTGTCCAGTCTGAAAGAATCTAGTGAATTTTGGAAAATTAACACTAATGATACCATCAGCCCAATGGTATCAATGTGGACTTCACAAGCATCAAAATCTCCCCTCCCCCTACCGCATCCCAAAACCATCCCAGCTTGTCCCCGCCTCCCTAACCTGTCCTTCCTCCCACCTATCCCCTCCTCCCACCTCAAGCCCCACCCCCATCTCCTACCTACTAACCTTATCCCGCCCCCTTGACCCGTCCGTCCTCCCTGGACTGACCTATCTCCTCCCTAATTCCATACATACACTCACCTTTACTGGCTCCATCCCTGCCTCTTCGACCTGTCTGTCTCCTCTCCACCTTTCTTCTCTGCTATCCATCTTCTATCTGCCTCCCCCTCTCTCCCTATTTATTTCAGAACCCCCTTCCCCTCCCCCATTTCTGATGAAGGGTCTCGGCCCGAAACGTCAGCCTTCCTGCTCCTATGATGCTGCTTGGCCTGCTGTGTTCATCCAGCTCTACACCTTGTTATCTCAGATTCTCCAGCATCAGCAGTTCCTACTGTCTCTCAGCATCACATCTATTATGTCATTAGCAACCTCTTTTAAGACCTTAAGATGATATCAATCTGGATCCAGGAACTTTTCAGCCTGTAGCTCCATCAATCAGCTCTGTACCACCTCCTCAGTTATTGTAATTTCACCAAGTTCCCCTTTCCCTTCCATCCTCCCAGTTTACAACTATTATTAAAGTATTTTTGTATACTGTAAAGTGAAGATAGAAACAAAATATTAGCTAATTTTTCATCCTGTTTCCTTATTACCACTATCCACTCAATCTCTACTCTCCATCTCTATGATCTCCTATTTACTCAGCTGAGGTTACCATGAAAAGACTCTCGTTTTCAACCTTTCCCTTTGCTTCAGATGTGGTGACCCTCAGATTAAACTACCACCAGTTGTCTCTCTCTCTGTCACTGTCACAAGAAAGCAGCCCTATAATCTCGTAAGTCTATGGCGACTTTACCTTTTATTGCTCACTTTCAATCTCTAGAAGATCAAACACATTTTACTTACTCTTTTCCTTTTCAAACACCTGTAGAAACTCTTTCTATCCACGCTTATATTTCTAGCCACCTTTCTTTCTTCTCTCATGTCTTTCCCCGATTAATCTTTTAAATATTATCTGCCATTCTTTATATTCTTCTCAATTTTCTGCCACTCAGCTATTTTTTTGAAATTCTGTGCTTTTTCCTTAAGTTTGATGCTTTCACTAACTACTTTAGTTAAATATGGATAGTGAGTCCCATCCTTAGAATTTTTCACACATTAGGGATATACTTATTCTGTGCATTATAAAATATCCCCGTGAAATGCCTGCCACTGTGTCTCTACTGATCTATCCCTTAACCTAGTATCCCAGTTCAATTCTGTTAGCTCAGTGTTTGTGCCTACATAGTTTTCCTTATTTAAGTTTAAAATACCAGTCTTAGACCCACTCTCCTCCCTTAAAAACTAAATGTGAAATTCAATCATATTGTGGTCACTGATACATAGGGGTGCCTTTACTCTTATCAATTCACCCTATCATACTACATAACAGTACATCCAATATAACCAATTGAAGGGTGTAAGCCCAAAATGTTGACTTTCCTGCTTCTCTGATGCTGCCTGGCCTGCTGTGTTCCTTCAGCTCCACACTGTATTGACTCTGACTGCAGTATCTGCAGTTCTTGCTATCTCCTAACCTGCTGTATAATTGGTTTCAGAATGTACTGCTCTAGGAAACCTTCACAAAGCCTTCTCAAAATACTTAAATTGTGACGTTATGTTGAGGTTGTACAGGATGTTGGTGAGGCCTCTTCTGGAGTACTATGTCTAGTTCTGGTCTTCCTGTTATGGGAAGGATATGAGTAAGCTGGAGAGCATTCAGAAGAGATTTACCAGGATATTGCCAGGAATGGAGGGTTGAGTTATAAGGAGAGGCTAGATAGGCTGGAACATTTTTCATTGGAGCGTAGGAGGTTGAGAGATGACCTTATAAAAGTTTATAAAATAATGAGGGGCATAGATAAGGTGAGTGGGCAGGTGTGTTTTCCCGGGGGTGGGGTGAATTTCAAGGCAAGGGGGCATATTTTTAAGGTGAGAGGAGAGAGATTTAAAAAAAGACACGAAGGGCAATTTATTTACACAGAGAGTGGTTCGTGTGTGGAATGAACTTCCAGAGGAAGTGGCGGACGTGGGTACAGTTACAACATTTAAAAGACATTTAGATAAGCAGATGAATAAGAAATGTTTGGAGGGATATGGGCCAAGCGCAGGCAGGTGGGACTAGTTTAGTTTGGGATGATGGTTGGCATGGACTGGTTGGACCGAAGGGTCTGTTTCTATGCTGTATGACTCTATGACTCAATGACTCTAAGCAGGTTACCATTGGCAACCTGATTTTTCATTTGACATGTAGATTAAAATCCCCTACGATTGTAGCTGTCCCTTTAATCACAATGCATAATATACCTTTTTGTATTTTTCACACTCATATCATCTCTGTTCTTTCTTCTCACTGCATCTCACAGAGTCAAAGGCAGCAGGAAGAGGATATTATCACATTCCCACCCTGGGGACCAGGCATTTTTAACTTGCCTGTAGTGCCAGACCCTGGGGCACAAATGAAAACACGGGATTAATTGACTCCCAAGAGATTTCCTATGGATGCTGCACAAATGTTAAAAACATGGCACAATCTCATAAAATTAAGCGTAGTCAGTCACACAGAAAAATAGAATATGTGAATTAGCAAAGGAGCCATTAGTTACCTTGACTACTCCTGAAAAGTAGTATATCAATTGTGTTTGATCACTTGTAGCTGAACATTTGTGCAGATATAAAGGGACACTTTCCGAAACTGGGGTTTGTTTGTGTTAGAAGATGTATGCTTGCATTGTTTCCTTAGCTAAAGGTGCAATTGAATAAAGGTTGGCTCCAGTTCTATCCTTCACCCACTGACTTTCATAAACATAAAAAGTTATTTGTCCTCTTGCTGTATTGTGCGGCCTGGTGAAGTTGCACTGTCTGTATCTACCACCATTCTCCATATCACCCAGATCAAGTATTATGGGATCTCCTCTCTCTGTGTGTCTAAGGATCCCTTCCTTCAGCTCATGGCGGTCTGAAAAACATTCTAGAATGGAAACTTCAGAAATCTTTTCTGCTGCCAATCCTTTCCCCCAAACCCCTCTCTCCAACTGCATTCACCCAGGTACCTAAGTGTCTGAGACTGTCTGCTACAATGGTGACGATCCTTCAAAAGTACTTAACTGGATGTGAAGTGCTATTGGGGACATCCTAAGAGTCTGTATAAATGCAAGACTTATTTTCGATGATGGGGTCGAGAGATAACTTCCGTAGAACCCTTCTTGTCTGTCTACGGAGACCATGGCGTGCCTGAGATAGCAGGTTCCTCATTGTGTACCTGCAGAGCTATAACTGCTGTTCCATGATGACCAATGTCCATGATAATCCTGCCTGCCACTCTTTCTGTGCCCACTTGTGCATGTTACTGATACCACGGTGCCTTTCCGCTTGGGACTGGAGCAAGGGTCTGGTCTCCTCTGATTGCCAGCTGCCTAATGCATTTCATCCTTGGCTGGCTGTGGACTGGTCACATTGGTTAGTTCACCAGCTGGTGCTCTAGACTCTAACCCAGGCCACCTGCTGGCTGAGATGTCTGAGCCGCTGGAGGGTACAGGAGGGTATCTTTGCCGCTGTTTCCTCAGAGGCCTCTGTACGCAGCTCTTCAGTAGCACTGGCAGGGCTGTGTGGCAGCACCACACTCGTGCCCACCGAGACTGTGAACATGACAGTGGTACCCACAAGAAAAAAGAGACAGTGTCATTGCCAACGGGTGGAGGTGGCGTTGACAGTGGGTTCCTTGCGATGGTTACAGTACGCTGAACAACACCTCTAACTCTGCACGTGGGACATAGAGATCTGGGCATCTCCACAGCTCCTGTTCGAGTCCTCCGTGGTCAGTGCCAGACTCCTTTTCTCACAGCGGTATGAGGAATTCAATGCCCATCATGGCCCTGTCCTCTATTATGGGCTGTAATGAGAGAAGGGGGGAGACTGAGGGAGATGAGAGTGAGTGGCACAGCTTTTAGTGCTGGTTTGGCAGAGGGATAAGGTGGTGAGCTGTCCCAAGTGAGTCAGCAGGCAGCACACAGGGCATGAATGATTAGTGGTGTTGGGGACCAGAGCGGGTGATGTGACTGAGTGTTACATGAGAGGCTGGGTAGGAGGCTTGTGCAGTAGCAGAGATAGACTGAGTGTGAGGGAGCAGAGAGGAGATGTTGGCATTTTCACCGATGGTGTGGAGATGTCATTGACCTTCCTCCTGTCCCACTAGGCATTTCGCCAAATGGAGAGCTGACACTGACCAGGGTGGCAACCTCAGACCAGGCTGGCAGGAGCTGGTGGCATGATCTGGTCTGTTGGTCCTGTGGGAAGAGGACAGACCTCCATATCTACCAGCATGTCCCCCAGGACCTCAAGGTTCCTGCCAGTGAATCACAGCACCCAGGTGGTGCCAGTGTATGTCAGCACATCTGAAGTCACGGTGAGTACCTTCTGCCTAGAGTGAGGGCTACAATCAGACCACCAACAGACCAGCTCATTGCCATCGGCCTGGGGTAGTGAGGTGAGTTGGGGGATGACAGCGTGAGAAAACACACAAGGCCTTGTGAAGAGAAATCCTCCATGAGACTCAATGGAAACGACATTTTGCCAAAATATGGTAAGCTTCAACCTTTGTGCCTTCTCAGCCTGCCAGAGGTGAGAGTAGGTCTTCCATTCAACCTACAGTTCATGTTTGTGTTGTTAAACACTGGGCTATTCAGGAATGAAGGCCATCTCTAAATCCAGTATTGCATTGAGACTATCCATATCAAGCTTCCAGCTCTTTCACATGATCCCATTATCTCTGCAATTGTGTGTGATCACTGGGGGCAGATCTTCATCCACCTTTGTGGTGAATCCGGTGGTGTTTTCCCTTGTAGCTGTGCATGCCAGGAGCAATACTCTTGGTATTTGGCCACTTGCTCTCTTGAGAAATCCCTGCTCAATGAGCAACTGTGCAATAAACAGATCAGTGAAGCAGCCAGACTTATAGAACACTGAGATGCTCAAGGAATGGAGCTGTTCTTTGGGTCTAGGCCCGAAACATCAGCCTCTCTGCTCCTATGATGCTGCTTGGCCTGCTGTGTTCATCCAGCTCTACACCTTGCTGTCTCGGATTCTCCAGCATCTGCAGTTCCTACTATCTCGGTTCTTTGTTCATGTCTGGTGTCTTCCTACAGAGCAATACACACAAAGACGGTTCATGTCAGATTTGTTTGATGCAATCAGTTACCTTGCCACAGAGACTATGCCGAGAACCATCCCTAGAGAAGGACCCTCAGCATATTGGGTGAAGGGGTAATGAAGGTACAGGGGATGGTGAGAAAGTCGGAAAATCCAGCAGCCCCCTGCAAACCAGGCTCCTCCGAACAGTGGCTCTTCAGAAAGTGCTTCAGATGACCATTATCTGCTGCTCTGCATTAATATCTCCCTCAGTCCTTCCTTCTCTCCCCACACCAAGCAAATTCAATCTGTCCTAAAAAAGACTTTGATTTTTATGTCAGCTCACATTGTAAGGTCAGCATACACTGCAGGAATACAGCGCACTCAAAAATTTCCAAAAATGATTTATCATTTTACTGGGTTACATATGTGCCAGCACATTAATTATCCATCTTGTAAGGGCCCTTAGCGTCTGCCTTAAGTGTTCTCTTACCCAGTGTAATAAATCTGAAAGGAGAATTCAGGAGAAAGTTCTTCATCTACAGACTGGTAAGATTGTAGAGCTCACAAAAGGTAATTGAGGTGAATAATGTAGATAATTTAAGGGGAAGCAAGATAAGCCCATGAGGGAGAAAGGAATAGAAGGTTGACGGAGTGAGATAAAGAAGAATTGGATAAAGCTAATGTAGAGCATAAAATGTTGAATATGCAAAGGATGTTTCCTCTCATGGGAGAATCAAGAACTAGGGGCCACCCATTTAAGACAGATTTTTTTTTCTCCCATCTTCTGTTTTGCAGAACCGTTGTGCTATCCACTTTCTCATCCTCTTCAGCCCTGACTGAGTCTCCTGTAATCTGGGTCCCAATCGTTAGCACACATTGCACAGTCGGGAGAATCCCACCTCCAGCTACAATCTCACTGTGCCCAGTTTTCCTGGGATGAAAGGACCATGAAATTCCCAGAGTATCCATGGGAGAATCTCGAAACCCAAGTGTCTAACCAGTGAAATATCTCCTCCAGCCAAGTCCCAGTCTGATGTCCCTCAAAGGTGTATTATTTCCAATCTCCATGAATGCCCTGAGCTTGATTCAAAGTGAATGCGATCGTGAAAATAAGAACTAAAAAAAGCTTCAGAAAGTTGGTCGGTCAGGTTTAACAATGGAGACAGAAACAGAGTTAACATTTCACTTTGTTCTGAAACATTGCCTGGAATCTTACAGGGGCCTGAATGACATGGGAAATGGTGGGAAATGTGGCAGAACCCAGAGAGGACTATCTCTATTGGAGGCACAGTGGCTCAGTGGTTAGCACTTCTGCCTCATACAGGGATCTGGGTTGGATTCTACCCTCAGGCGACTGTCTGTGTGGAGTTTGCACATTCTCCCCGTGTCTGCGTGGGTTTCCTCTGGGTGCTCCGGTTTCCTCCCACAGGGAGGAACCTTTGATTAGTACTTGAAACGATGACATTATTGGAATTATGGAAACTTGGCTGAAAGATGGGCAGGATTGGCAGCTGAAAGTCCCAAGATTTGGATGTTTCAGGTATGTTCGAAGGGGTATAAAAGGGTTGGGGGAGTTACATTACTGGTAAAGCTGTACTGAGGGAGGATACATCAAAGGACTTGTGCAGCGAGGCAATATGGGCAAAACTCAGGAATAGGAAACACGAAATCACAATGCTGGGGGTATTCTACAGGCTTCCCAACAGACAGTGGGAGATAGAGGAGGGAATATGTAGACAGATTTTGGAAAGTTGTAAAAGCAGCAAGGTTGCTGTGATGGGTGATTTTAACTTCTCCTATATTGACTGGGATTCACTTTGTGCTAGGGGTTTGGATGGAGCAGAATTTGTAAGGACCATTCAGGAAGTTGTCATGACACAGTATGTAAACAGTCCAACCAGGGAAGGGGTTATACTGGACCTGGTTTTGGGAAATGAGCCCGGCCAGATGAGTGAAGATTCAGTGGGGTTGCATTTTGGGAGTAGTGTCCATAATACAGAGAGCTTCAAGGTACTCATAGATAAGGGTAACAACAGTCCTCAGGTGAAGGTGTTAAATTGGGCGAAGGAAAATTACAACAATATTAGGCAGGAACTGGAGAATGCTGATTAGAGGTGGCTGTTTGAGGGTAAATCTACATTGGATATGTGGGAGTATTTCAAACGGCAGTCGGTAAGAGTTCAGGAGCGGCTCTTTCCTGTGAGAATGAAGGATAGGTATGGCAAGTCACATGAACCTTGGATGGCCAGGGATGTTATGACCTTGGTCAGAAAGAAGAAGGAAGCATACGTAAGGTCGAGGAGAATGGGAACTGATGAAGCCCTTGAAGCATATAAGGAAAGTAGGAAAGAAATTAAATAAGGAATTAGATATAAAGGCACACATTTTCAAGATGGTGGCTGAGTAGGAGGCGCCAGTTGGAGCTTGTCTGCCCCACCTGTTTTATATCCTCCTTTCTCCTTTTTTTCTCTTGTGTTTCATCTTCTGATCACTCAGCACCGGAGACGAATATTGCAGCGACAGGAGCGAGCAGCAAGACACCAGAGCAGCAGGTGGGAGCGGGGCCCGGTGGTGAGAGAGCGGGAACAGGCAGCCCCGAGGAGGTGAGAGAGCAGTAACAGGCAGCCCCGAGGCAGTGAGAGTGGGAACAGGCAGCCCCGAGGCGGTGAGAGAGGGACCAAACAGCCCCTAGGCGGTGAGAGAGAGGGAACAGGCAGCCCCGAGG
>NC_063336.1:18014093-18020709 GCF_021869965.1 Rhincodon typus
GGGTGAACAGGCAACCCCGAGGTGGTGAGAGAGGGAACAGGCAGCACCGAGGCGGTGAGAGGGGGAACAGGCAGCACCCAGGGGGTGAGGCAGGGAACAGGCAGCACCGAGGGGGTGAGAGGGGGAACAGGCAGCCCCGGGGTGGTGAGAGAGACAGAACAGGCAGCCCCGAGGTGGCTGTGAGGGAGAGATCAAGCCCTTGTGAGGAGTTTGTGCCCAGCGTGGCCAGGGCCTTATGGACTGTGATGTTGAACCGTTAACTGTGTTTCTTTGCGTTTTTACAATTTAATAAGAAGGACTGTAATGCTTATCTTCTTAACCTGCTTTTTTTTTCTGTTTTGTACTAAGATTCTGTGCCTGTGTACATTTGTACCTAAGATGGCACCGTAAGTGGCAGCTTGTAAACTTTTGACTGTACTCATCCGAGTGAGTACATGTGGCAATAAAAGCTAATTCTAATTCTAATTCTAATTCTAACTCTAGGAGGGCTAAAAGAGGTAATGAAAACTCATTAGCAAACGGGATTAAGGAGCATCGCAAGGCGTTTTATACATATATAAAAAGCAAGAGGGTATCCAGGGAAAGGGTTGACCCACTCAAGGACAAAGGAGAGAATCTATGTGTGGAGCTAGAAGAGGTAGGTGAGGTCCTAAACAAATACTTTGTGTCGGTATTCATCAAAGAGAAGGTATTGGTGGAGGAAAATCTCAGGGAAGGGAATGTGGAATTTCTAAGCCTAGTTGCTATTAAAAATCTAAGAGGTGTTGTGCATCTTAGAAAGTATAAAGGCAGGATACTGGGCGAGGCAAGAGAACAAGGTGTAGAGCTGAATGAACACAGCAGGCCAAGCAGCATCAGAGGAGCAGGAAAGCTGAGAAGGGTCTAGGCCCGAAATGTCAGCCTTCCTGCTCCTCTGATGCTGCTTGGCCTGCTGTGTTCATCCAGCTCTACACCTTGTTATCTCAGATTCTTCAGCACCTGCAGTTCCTACTATCTCTGAGGCAAGAGAACAAATTGCTGGAGCATTGGCAGGTATCTTTGGATCCTGCTTGGCCACAGGTGAGCTCCCACAGAACTGGACAATAGCCAATGTTGTCCCATTGTTTAGGAAAGGTAACAGGGATAATCCTGGAAATTACAGGCCTGTGAAACTCACATTGGTATTAGGGAAATTATTGGAAAAGATTCTCAGAAACAAGATCTATATGCATTTAGAAACAAATGGACTTATTAGTGACAGGCAGCATGGTTTTGTGTGGGGGAGGTTGGACCTTACTAAATTGATTGAGTTTTTTGAGGAGGTGAGGAAGATGATTGATGAAGGAAAAGTGGTTGATATTGTCTACATGGACTTCAGTAAAGCCTTGGACAAGGTCCCTAATAACAGGCTGGTACAAAAGGTAAGGTCACATGGGATCAGGGAGAGCTGCCAGGATGGATACAGAACTGGCCTAGTCTTAGGAGACAGAGGGTCGTGGTGGAAGGATGCTTTTCAGAATGGAGTTTGTGCCTGGTGGTGTTCCACAGGGATCAGTGCTGGGACCTCTGATGTTTGTGATCTATATAAATAATTTGGAGGAAAATGTGGCTGGTCTAATTAGTAAATTTGCAGACGATACAAAGATTGGTGGATTTGCAGATAGTGAGGAGGATAGTCCGAGGATACAGCAGGATGTAGACCATTTGGAGGCATGGGCAGAAAAATGGCAGATGGAGTTTAATCCAGACAAATGTGAGGTGATGCATTTTGGCAGGTCAAGTACAGGTGGAAATTATACAGTGAGAGGTAGAACCCTTAGGAGTATTGATATGCAGAGGGATCTGGGTGTGCAGGTCCACAGGTCACTGAAGTGCAGGTAGGTAAGGCAGTAAAAAAGGCCAATGGCATGCCTGTCTTCGTTGTAAGGGGCATTGAGTATAAGGATAGACAGATTATGCTACAGCTTTATAGAACTTTAGTTAGGCCACATTTGGAATATTGCGTACAGTTCTGGTCACCACACTACCAGAAGGATGTGGATGCTTTGTAGAGGGTACAGAAAAGGTTTACCAGGGTGTTGCCTGGTATGGGGGACTTTAGCTATGAAGAAAAGTTGGATAGACTGGAGAGAGATAGTAGGAACTGCAGATGCTGGAGAATCCGAGACAATAAGGTGCAGAGCTGGATGAACACAGCAGGCCAAGCAGCATCATAGGAGCAGGAAGGCTGACGTTTCGGGCCTAGGCCCTTCTTCAGAAATGGGGGAGGGGAAGGGGGTTCTGAAATAAATAGGGAGAGAGTGGGAGGCGGATAGAAGAGGGATAGAGGAGAGGATAGGTGGAGAGGAAACAAACAGGTTGAAGAGGCGGGGATGGAGCCAGTAAAGGTGAGTGTAGGTGGGGAGTTAGGGAGGGGATAGGTCAGTCCAGGGAGGATGGACAGATCAAGGGGGCGGGATGAGGTTAGTAGGTAGGAGATGGAGGTGCGGCTTGAGGTGGGAGGAGGGGATAGGTGGGAGAAGAACAGGTTAGGGAGGCAGGGACGGGCTGGACAGGTTTTGGGATGCGGTAGGGGGAGGGGAGATTTTGAAACTTGTGAAATCCACATTGATACCATTGGGCTGCAGGGTTCCCAAGCGGAATATGAGTTGCTGTTCCTGCAACCTTCGGGTGGCATCGTCGTGGCTGCGCAGGAGGCCCAGGATGGACATGTCGTCTGAGGAATGGGAAGGGGAGTTGAAATGGTTTGCGACTGGGAGGTGCAGTTGTTTATTGCAAACCGAGCGTAGGTGTTCTGCAAAGCGGTCCCCGAGCCTCCGCTTGGTTTCCCCGATGTAGAGGAAGCCACACCGGGTACAGCGGATGCAGTATACCACATTGGCAGATGTGCAGGTGAACATCTGCTTGATGTGGAAAGTCTTCTTGGGGCCTGGGATGGGGGTGAGGGAGGAGGTATGGGGGCAGGTGTAGCACTTCCTGCAGTTGCAGGGAAAAGTGCCGGGTGTGGTGGAGCTGGAGGGGAGTGTGGAGCGGACAAGGGAGTCACGGAGAGAGTTGTCCCTCTGGAAAGCAGATAGGGGTGGGGAGGGAAAGATGTCTTTGGTGGTGGGGTCGGATTGCAGATGGCGGAAGTGTCGGAGGATGATACGTTGGATCCGGAGGTTGGTGGGGTGGTACATGAGGACGAGGGGGATTCTTTTTTGGTTCTTATTGCGTGGACGGGGTGTGAGGGATGAGTTGCGGGAGATGTGGGAGACATGGTTGAGGGCGTTCTCGACCACTGAAGGGGGGAAGTTACGGTCCTTGAAAAACGAGGACAACTGAGATGTACAGGAGTGGAATGCCTCATCCTGGGAGCAGATGCGGCAGAGGCGAAGGAATTGGGAATAGGGGATGGCATTTTTGCAGGAAGGTGGGTGGGAGGAGGTGTATTCCAGGTAGCTGTGGGAGTCGGTGGGCTTGAAATGGATATCGGTTTCTAGGTGGCTTGAAATGGATATCGGTTTCTCGGTTTGTTTTCACTGGAACACAGGAGGTTAAGAGGTGACCTGATAGGAGTTTATAAGATTATGAATGGCATGGATAGAGTGGAAAGTATGAGGCTTTTTCTCAAGGGTTTGGGGGTCAATTACTGAGGGACACAGGTTCGAGGTGCAGTAGGGGAAGTTTAAAAGGGATGTGTGAGGCGAGTTCTTCACACAAAGGGTGGTGAGTACCTGGAACACAGTGCCAGAGGAGGTGGTGGAAGCAGACACAATAATAGCATTCACAAAGCACCTGGTCAAATACATGAACAGGAAGGGAATAGAGGGTATATGGATCCTGTAAGTGAAGGCAGTTTTAGTATGGATGGGTAAAATATTTTGGCGCAGGCTTGGACGGCCATAGGGCCTGTTCCTGTGCTGTATTGTTCTTTGTTCTTAATCCAAAGATGGTCAGGCTGGGCGGATTGGCCATTGTAAATTGCCCTTAGTGTCTGGGGATATGCAGGCTAGGTGGATTGCCCATGGGAAATACAGGGTTACAGGGATAGGGTAGTGGGGTGTGTCTGGGTGAGATGCTCTTGGGTGGTGGGGTCAGATTGCAGATGGTGGAAGTGTCGGAGGATGATGCATTGGATCCGGAGGTTGGTGGGGTGGTACGTGAGGACGAGGGGGATTCTTGATGGGCTGAATGGCCCTGCTTCCACACTGTAGGGATTCTGTGGTACAACTCGCTGCATCTTTTAACTGTTGATGTGAGATTCTCACTGGGGTGCAGTAAGCTGACCATTAAGGGAGAACTGCACACTCACCTCTTTGACATGTAGCTTTCAAGCGTCTCACCCACCATTTGCAAACTTGACACCGAGAATTCTCACAATAGAAGGTAGAGCAGGTACTTGGTGTCTTCAGCTCATGACTGGCCTGCACGTTGGTTACCACACAACAGTATGCCAGGACACAATCCGCGGGCCATTGGCTGCATGCACCCCTCACCCACAGACATTGCCATCCGATAAATGCCAACCGCTCACCAATCCATTTGCAAAGAAACTTGGGAAGGGCAGGCTTGTATTGTAGAGTGCATCAGGAGCTTGCATGGAAAGGCTGTTGTATTTTGTGTGCAGGGACAGGCGCCCAGCTCATTGTTTGGACCAGGCTACATCTCAGGGCTGCTAACTTGCTCTCTCGGTGTTCACTCACTTTGCATCTACTACCTTGCCCACAGCAGCCCTGCCTTGCCTTGATGTGCCTTTCCTGTGAGTGAAGTCACATGACCAGGCAGCCTGCCTCACTGGCCAACAGCTCTCAGTCAAGGGGACGTAAGTCTGGCTGTATGGATCCCTCAGTCTCACACCTATCCCATGTGCCTGCAGCAGCTTACACGGCAAACACACTGTATTTACAGCAAGCAGGCAGCCACGTCCCAAATAAATTGTGCTGAACAGTATGGAGGAAGCCCTGAATGTGGCAAGAGTGTCACATGCACTCTGGGTGGGGGATTTCAATGTCCACCACCAAGAGTGGCTAGGCAGCAGTATTACTGATCGAGCTGGTCAGGTCCTAAAGGACATAGCTGCTAGCCTGGGTCTGCGGCAGGTGGTGAGGGAACCAACAAGAGGGAAAAACATACTTGACCTCATCCTCACCAATCTACCAGCTGCAGTTACGTCTGTCCATGACAGTATTGGTAAGAGTAACCATCGCACAGTCCTTATGGAGACAATGTCCCGCCTTCACTTTGAGAATAACCTCCACCACGTTGTGCGGCATTATCATGTGCCAAATGGGACAGACTTCAAACAGAACCAGAAACTGTAGACTGGTATCCATGAGGCACTGTGGGCCATCAATAGTAGCAGAATTGTACTCCAGCACACTCTGTAACCTCATGGCCCTGCATATCCCCCACTCAACCATTACCATCAAACCAGGGGATCGACACTGGTTCAATGGAGAGTGCAGGAGGGCATGCCAGGAGCAGCACCAGGCATACCTGAAGAGGAGGTATCAACCTGGTGAAGGTACCAAACAGGATTACCAGTAATGAGAGGGGCAGAGGAAATGGATATTGTCATGTTGGGTCAAGCCCCTGATTCATTCTCACCTCCGTGCTCTGGGCAGGTGATGGCCTAGTGGTATTATTGCTGGAAGTTTATCAAGAGACCCAGATAACGTCTGGAGTTCAAATCCCACCATGACAGATGTTGAAATTTGAAGTCAATAAAAATTAAGAGTGTAATGATGACCATGAGTAAATTGCCGGGGGGGGAGAAAAAACTCATCTGGTTCACTAAATAGCCTTTAGGGAGGGAAACTGCTATCCTAGTCTGGCCTACATGTGACAATGTGGTTGACTCTTAACTGCACTGTGGGAAATTGGGGGCAAGCATTAAATGTTGACTTAGCCAGTTCCACCATCATCCTGTGAATGAATGAATAAAACAAAATTCTGATTTTGAAGGCTGGTAAATATGGGAACTGACAGTTTCTGCCTCAGAGACAGGCTGTCAAATCAGATATTAAGGGCTCCACTTAGGAGCAATTTCCGGAACCTACCGGCATCTTCCTGACATAGGAATGCCTTCCACCAGTGAGGGGAATAGACAGCGTTCTGGTGGGTGTCTGAGGTGGCGATCGAAGGCTCCTTTCAATCCCTCAATCACCGTGCGAGTGGGAGGATAAGGCCACAACCACAAATATCTTGTGGAGGGTTTTTCCTCCATGCTGGTGGCTCACCAAGCTGAGAGGATGCTGTATTGCTGGGTTTTACTGCACACCTCCATGTAGAGGTTGTTGGTGAGGTCTCTTCTGCAGCACTGTGTGCAGTTTCTGTCGCCCAGCTGTCAGGAGGATGTTATTAAACTGGACACGGCTCAGAACACATTTACTGGGATGTTGCCAGGAGTGGAAGGTTTGAGTTATATAGAAAGGCTAAATAGGCTGGGACTTTTTTCACTGGAGCGTAGGTGGTTGAGGGGTGATCCCATAGAGGGTTATTAAAATCATGAGGGGCATAGATAAGATGAATTGCAAAGGTTCTTTCCCTCGAGTAAGGGAGTTCAAAACTAGGGGGTAACACAGTATGGAGCTCCAGCAGCTCCATTTTGTGTTATCTCTGACTCCAGCAGCTCCATTCTGTGTTATCTCTGACT
>NC_063336.1:18020719-18080160 GCF_021869965.1 Rhincodon typus
ACTCCAGCAGCTCTACACTGTGTTATCTCTGACCCCAGCAGCTCCATTCTGTGTTAATCTCTGACTCCAGCATCAGCAGTTCTTAATATCTCAAAACTAGAGGGTATATTTTTAAGGTGAGAAGAGAACGATTTAAAAAGGACATAACAGGCAACGCTTTTACACAGAGAGTAGGTCGTATATAAAATGAACTGCCAGAAGAAGTGATGGATGTAGGTATAATTACAACATTTAAAAGACATTTGGATAAGTACACGAATAGGAAAGGTTTGGAAGGAGATGGGCCAAATGTAGGCAGGTGGGACTAATTTGATTTGGGAACATGGTTGGCGTGGACTATTTGGACTGAAGGGTCTGTTTCCACGCTGTATGACTCTATGACGAATATGGTCCCTTCTAGAACATTCCAAATGCTGGTACACTTTGACCTTGCGGAGTTAGCACTTTGAAATAGTCCTGGTCACTGAAATTTTCCATAGGGCATATTATTTCCACCCATTTGTTTCAATAATTCTTTAAAAATCCTGCCTGTAATTCATTTCTTAAATGGATTCCTTCCTGCTTCATTTCCCAACCTTATACCATTTTGATCCCTAAGCTGCATTGACAAATCCCACATATCCTTGCCATGGAATTCATTCCCAGGGGATGAGGCAGAGCAATGCAATGAGGACGAGACATCACTTTACTCCTGGGATCAGAATTTAAATCTCATGCAGTCAGATGGAAGGCATGTTCTCTCATGGGTCCATGCTGGAGTTCCTACGTGCAATGAACATTCTTGGAACTAATTCTAGGGGGAAATAGTTCAAAAATGCGAGATGCCTTCAGTTGGCTTTAAAAATACTCAATCGAAGGTCACGAGACAGAAACTATGGCACATGAAACTGTCTCTTGTTTTGATTATGGAAATATGGAAAGTTTTAAAGGACAGGAAGAGATCATTTCGATTAGAACAGTAAAGAACATCACTTAAATGATTACTGAGGTTTAGATATTTTTATTAAGAGGGCTTTGGCTTTGTTTTACGATGAAGGAAAATACAGGCAATTATTTTTAACAATGAGTGATCCAGGGTCAGGGCTCAACATTTAAACCTGAGTTTAATTTGGAGTGTGAATCAAGCAGGGAATGAGGTCCCATGATTTTTTGAGCATCTATCCTAAGTGATTGTAACTCCGAATTCTCCTAATAAAGACCAAAATAACTGCAGATGCTGTAAATCAGAAACAAAAACAAAAGGTACTGGCAAAGCTCAGCAGGTCTGGTAGCATCTGTGAAGAGAAATCAGAGTTAACGTTTCGGGTCCAGTGACCCTCTTCTGTGGAAGGGTCCCGGACCTGAAATGTTAACTCTGATTTGTCTCCACAAGTGCTGCCAGACCTGCTGAGTTTTTCCAGCAACTTCGGAAGTCTTCTATCAGTGTTGCACTCTGACTCAGCCAGTGCACCCAGTTGCTGCACATTTGTTTGAAACAGGAGAAACACCACTGAAAATGTGGCTGAATTTCCTTCAGCAGACAACAATAAGGACTTTAACCCCTGTTGGACTGACATCTCAATTGTCTTAAATATGTTATTATTTATTTGGTGTGTTTTTTTCAATGCCCGTGTGTTTATTTACATAAAGCTAAGAGTTTTAAGTGAATGAAAGCTTCCAACATTTATGCTATGAATGATTATTTGACGTTTACAAGAGATTGAAAAGTGTGCAGTCTTTTTTCCAAATATCTTTTCAAAGGCTCTTCTAATGTTCTAGCTTCAGAATTATTTCAAACACTTGTCGGATTCATCAATGACTCATTGTTCTGCAGATGATAGGTGCTTGGACAGTGGGTATAGAGGGTACAAAAGGGGCATTGTGGTAATGGAATTATATAGAAGGGGCATGGAGACATGAGGGGGCATGGGGTCAGGAAGGGGCCATGGGGGCATTGTGGGGAATTGGGAGAGATAAGGGGCATGAGGAATATGAAAGGGCATGGGGACTATCGGAGGACTGGTGTGATGCTTAGAAGATAAAAGTTTGAGTGTCTGACATGTAGGATTACAACTGGGAAAATATCCCATTAAACAGTGGTGCGCCCTCTTACCTGCTGATTTTGCAATCTGCCCATCCCCATTGCTTCTGCAGGCCTGCTTCTGGAGGTGGGATGCTGGACACCATCAAATACAACACAAGAATGAAAACATGTTAGCTTAGAGGAGGTTCGCTAGATTGATTCCGGTGTTGAGGGGTTTGTTTCATGGAAAGAGATTGAGCAGTTTAGGCTGATACTCTCTGGAGGTTTGGAAGATTGCAAGGAGATCTAATTGAATTCTATAAGGTGCTAAACGGGATTGACAAAGTAAACATGGGGAGGATGCTTCCTCATGTGGGGCATTCTAGGAAAAGAGTTTTAGGATAAGGAGTAGCAGATTTAAAACAGAGATGAGGAGAAATCACTTCTCTCTAAAGGTGGTGAATCTGTGGAATTCAGTCCTTCAGAGCGCAGTGCATGCTGGGACATTGAGTCAATTTAAGGAGACCGACAGATTTTTAATTAGTAATGTGTTGGCGGGTTATGGAGAATGTGCAGGAACGTGGAGTTGAGGCCAAGATAAGATCAGCCATGATCGTACCAAATAGTGGAGGGATTGAATTGCCTATTCCTGCTCTTAGTTCTTACGTTCTCATAATCTGTCATCTCAGGCTGATATAAACCATAGCACAGTTAATAAAGTGCTGCAGTACCTCTGTGCTCCACCCAAACCTTCCACCTGTTTGGGATCTTGCTCTGCAGAGGCTTTTTTTTTTCAGAATATCTCGCAGATATCTGAAGTGCAGATTGAATGTAAGTCCAGTCTTTTTAAACAGAGAAGTGAGTTTTCCCCAATTCGTTGGAACTCAAAGGTCCCTAAACTCTTACAAGCTGCAAATAAAGTTCCTTTGACTCTGAAGTAAAAGTAACGGTCCCTTGAAACTGTCCCCATCAATCATTCTCGGGAGAGGGACATCAAGGGATCAAAATTCAAAATAAACTTTCCTCTACTCATTGAACTCAAAGTTATGTCACAGAGAGTGGAAAAGCATTGTGTAATTTATTTACATCCAATTTTCCGACACAAACTTACCAAACATGAACAACAGTAGGCCTTTCAGTCTCCTGCGTCTGTTCAGCTGTTCATCGAGAACAGGAACTGATCTGATTTTCATCTCAAATCACCCACCTCTGATAACCTTCTACCCATTTGCTAAAAAGAATCTATTTCCTTTGGCCTTAAAAATATCCAAGGACTCTTCTTCCTCATCTTTTCAGGAAGATACTTCCAAAGATTTGTGGCCCTCTGAGAGAAAAAAAAAAACCCTTGTCTCAAAGAGGGGCACTCACTAATTTTTAAACAGTGAATTCTAGTTCTATATTCTTCCATTAGAGAAAATATTGTCTCCACATCCACCCTGTGAAGACCCCTCAGAATATTATATGTTTCAGTCAAATCGCCACTAAATTCTAACTTGTCCAACCTTTCCTCATAAGACAATACATCCAATCTGGGAATTAGTCGAGTAAAGGTTGAATTTGAACGCAGAATACAGGGTAAATGGCAGGATTCTTGGCATTGTGGAGGAACAGAGGGATCTTGGGGTCCACGTCCATTGATCCCTCAAAGTTACTACCCAAGTTGATAGGGTTGTAAAGAAGGCGTATGGTGTGTTGGCTTTCATTGGCAGGGGAATTGAGTTTAAGAGCTGTAAGGTTATGCTGCAGCTTTATAAAACTCTGGTTAGACCACACTTGGAATATTGTGTTCAGTTCTGGTCGCCTCATTATAGGAAAGATATGGAAGCTTTAGAGAGGGTGCAGAGGAGATTTACCAGGATACTGCCTGGACTGGAGGGCAGGTCTTATGAGGAAAGGTTGAGGAAGCTAGGGCTTTTTTCATTGGAGCGAAGAAGGATGAGAGGTGACTTGATAGAGGTGCACAAGATGATGAGAGGCATAGATAGAGTGGATAGTCAGAGACTTTTTTCCAGGGTGGAAATGACTATTATGAGGAGGCATAATTTTAAGGTGATTGGAGGAAGGTATAGGGGAGATGTCAGAGGTAGGTTCTTCACACAGAGAGTGGTGGGCATGTGGAATGCGCTGCCGGCAGTGGTAGTGGAGTCAGATACTTTAGAGACTTTTAAGCGACTCTTCGATAGGCAAATGGAGGATAGTAAAATGTAGAGTATGCAGGGTAGATTGATCTTAGTCGGATAATAAGTCAGCACAACATCATGGGCCGGAAGGCCTGTACTGTGCTGTACATTTCTATGTTCTATGTTCTATGTATGTATGTAAACTTTCCCTGAACTGTTTCCCGTGGCCCTATGTTCTTCCTTAAATAAGGTGACCAATATTGTACACAATAGTCCAGATGCAGTCTCACTGTACTCTGTATAACTTAAGAATAACCTCTGTACTCATCTATTCAATTCTCCTCATGAGAAATGATAACATTTTATTAGCTTTCCTAATTGTTTGCAGTGTCTGCATACGAACCTGTTGCCATTCATAGGGAAGTCCAGAACCAGGGGCTACGGGTTCGGAATAAGGTGTAAACTGGTCAGGACTGAGATGAGGAAGAATTTCTTCATTCAGGGAGTTATGAACCTGTGGAATTATCTCCCACAGAAAGCTGTTGGGGCCAGTTCATTAGATATATTCAAGAGGGAGCTGGGCATGGCCTTTGCAGCTAAAGAGATCAAAGGGTATGGAGAGAAAGAGGGAATGGATACTGAAATTGCACACTCAGCCATGATCATATTGAATGGTGGTGCGGGCTCGAAGGGCTGAGTGGCCTGTTCCTGCACCTATTTTCTGTGCTTTTTCTATGTTTCTGTGTAGTAGGACACCCAGATCCCTCTCCATCTCAGAGCTCTGCAATCTCTCAGCAATTAGATAATCCTGCCAAAATGGACAATTCCACATTTCCCCTCATTTTACTCTATTTGCCACATCACGTTCCCACTTACTTAACCTATCAATATCTTTTTGTAACCTCATTGTGCCTTCTTCACAATTTATTTTCCTACTTATTGTTGCGCCGTGAGAAAATTTGGCAACCATGCCGTCTCTTCTTCCATCTAAGTCATTGACATGAATTGCAAACAGTTGAGATCCTGGCACCAATCCCAGTAGCACACCACCCAGCACATCTTGGCAACCTAAAGTAAACACATCCATTTACTTACATCTTTGCTTCCTGATAGGCAGCCAGTTTTCTATCCATGACAATTAGCTAGCCCCTACATCATGAGCTTGGATTTTTCGCAATAACCTTGGATGTGGCACCTTATCAAAATGCCTTCTGGAAATCTATGTACAGTACATAGTGAGCTCTTTTCATCACAGCATGCTCAAAGAACTTCAGTAGATGGGTCACACGAGTTCACTTTCACCAAAACTAAGTCCTTGAATTTAGCCAGCAGTAAATGTAGCTCTTATCAAACATCAGTTGCCACGAAACTTTAGCAAGGCATGTGTGTGGCCTGACTAGGCCAGGATTTAGAGGCCATCTTTAACTGCACTTGAGAAGTCGCCTTCAAAGAGGGAATTGCTCCTTGAACTGCTTCATCAAGCTGTGAAGCATTTGGAACAGTCTTTCTGTCTGAGCGTTTTTTTAATATCTCTCTACCATTTTTTTTGTTGCCTATTTTCAAACAAATTCCAGCCAGCAGCATGTGATGAACACATGATGCAAGCTGCAACATAGCAAATCTCCAGATAAGTACTGAAAACGCTGGGATGGGGTGTTATTAAGCTGTCAGAACTAACACTCTGCTGAAAAGTAAATGGATGAATTTTACTTTGAGTTTCTTTCTTTCCCAGCTTCCTGACATCAAAAACATCAGTTTCTGCACTAAGAGATTGTGATAATACTGACTGCATGAAAAATTGACATTTAACATTATGATAATTGAGGTGCCATAGTAATAGAGCAATACACGAAAGTATGACTCTTCATTTGCATCTGGCATGCTCATTCTGTGCTGGGTAAGATTTGTGAGCTGATTTTACTGTCTATACAAATCCATTGACCACGATTTTCAATCTCATTCTTCTAATTTGACTGCAGTGGTCAACTCATTTAAATCATGTATTTGAGATGCAATTTGAACAAATCAGCATAAACACAGCTAATATTCATGATCTCCAAATGAAAGAGAAAAATGCCCAAGTGTTGTGATAGGAGTTGAATCTGATGGGTCCGCTCATCTAAAAGCAACGACACTGGTCACGATTAAAGCAATTGAACAATCGAGCAACTAGTCTCAAAAATAAACCTGCAGCAATCACATCAAATCTCCTCAAACAGACAGCTACATACTTTAGCTAATTGGACTGCTGGCAGAAGAGGTAAAACATGAAAGATTCTTCAGATTTTAAGCCACAATCAAGGCATTTTGAATCGTCCTTGTGGAAATTCACTTTGGGTACAATCATAATGGATAACCTGAAAAAAAATTAGTCAGAATTACATCAGTGGTATGTTTAGGGGGTAAGTTAAAAAAGTAAACCAATCTATTATACATCTTATACTCTAACATTCAGAGTTAACATGAGGTAAATTGGAGCAATATTCAAACTGCACTCAAACAACACAAGCAGCACTTCAAACAGCAAATGTGGTCAATGTGGATCCCATGGATTTCTCAGTAACCCCTCAGTGAATAGTAACACTGTGAGTGACCAAATCTCATGAAAACCTTGCCCCTGATTTCTGTGCAGATGTGGGAGAAGTATTGGCTCTGTGAAGCCAACGTTTGAAAATGCCTAACTGCATCTCTGGTGCTTGGTCTAGGAAGGGTTCAGGCAGCTTGAGAAGCTTGCCTTGAGGTTCCTGTGCTGAGATCAAAATTAAAAAAAACTAAAAGAAAAAAAAAATCCCTCCTCCACTTACCCACTCATTACCATGCTCCATCATACCAAACTGAGTCCCTGTATTCACTTCCATGCAAACATACCAATCTAATCAACTCCAACAGAGCTTAAAAACTCCTATGCCAACTGTACTTTGGCCTTCTCACCCCATGCTAACTCACGTATTATCAAGCATGGATGTTAATCAAGGGGCATCCTGACTGAAGGTAAAGTTACCAGACCGTTGATAATGTCACTATTAAAGAAACACGCTCTCATGATACAAACACATTTAATACAATTAAATAGCTTTAACTAATCCCTTATGAAAACGAACATTTCACTCAATTGCTCAATGACTTAAATAAACAAACATTTAACTTAGAAACATAAACAGAAATTTCTGGAAATGCTCAGCAGGTCTAGCAGCATCTGTGAAAACAAATCATAATTAACTCTTCAGGTCTGGTGACCCTTTCTCAGAAAGGTCACCCGACCCAAAACGCTAACTCTGATTCCTCTTCACAGATGCTGCCAGTCCTGCTGAGCGTTTCCAGCAATTTCTGTTTCTATTTCTGATTATTACAGCATCCGCAGATCTTTAGGCTTTTAAGCATTTAACTCAAGTATTCAAAATCTTATGCAAACAAACATCTAACTTATTTGCCTCACCTCTTGTAGTTACAAATATTCCATTCAACAATCAATCAGAATTGTTTGTCAATAGGCATCCCATTGTGAAAATGATCATTTGGAAAATCAGTCATGCAGCAAAAAATGGCAATTGTTTTATGTAATCAGGTTCTCTGAAATAGTCAGCACAGATTTTCTTTCAGTCCACATCTTTCCGGATAGTTAGTTTAAAAATTTACTAACCCGAATAAGCTTTATGCACAAGCATGCCTTTTCAAATTTCCCAAAGTGTGCCTGACTTCCATCAAAGCTTTCTGAGACCTGATTCAAAGGGGTTCCTCATCTCTCTAAATATTGTCCACATATAAAATATTCCTCCAACCTTAACCCCTCACAGGGCCTTACTCCCTGTCACCTGCCAATCACCTACCCATACTAACCCACAAAACCTAACATCCACCACTCATCCCCAAAGGCTCCAGATGTTCCTTTTGCCAACTTAGTGCCTGCTTCCACCCATTACACTTTCTCCTTCACCTACTATACCAATTCATTGAGTACCCGTCAAGCTATCAGACCATAAGAAATAGAAACAAAAGTAGGCCATTCAGTATCCTGTTTCGCCATTCAATAGGATCACGGCTGATCAGATATTCCTCACATCCACTTTTCTGCCTTTTTCCCATAACCCTTGATTCCCTTACTGATCAAGAATCTTTCTATCTCAGTCTTAAATATACATAAGGACTCTGCCCCCACAATTCTCTGTGGCAAGGAGTTCCAAAGACTCTCAACCCTCTCAAAGAAGAAATTCCTCCTCATCTAAGTATTAAATTGGGCCCCTTAATTCTGAGACTACTCCCTCTGGTGCTAGACTCTCCTATGAGGGGAAGCATCCTCTCAGCATTTACCCTGTTAAGCCCATTACAAATCCTATATATTTCAATGAGATCATCTCTAATCTTCTTAAAGTCCAGTGAGTAGAGTCCTAACCTGTTTAACCCTTCCTTGTAAGACAATCCCTTCATTCTGGAGATCATCCTAGGGACCTTCAAGTCTCTATGCATGTAAGTGAAAATGTATAACTGCATTTCTTAAATTTCTATATTGCAGAATATACTCTATTGAGATAAGCATTGTCATTCATTAAAATACGTTTTGACTTTTCTTGACAGGTCATGACAGGTTGAAAGGTTCAGAAGCGTTTATATAATTTGTCTGCACAATCTTCTCCACTGTTAACTCCTTCAAAGGGCATCTGACCCCCTGCTAGCACGTGACCCCCCCATCCACATCAAGGTTCCCTTGGGACCATATCCACAAAAGGGTACCCTGGCTATCCAAAGAGATGCTGTGGAAATGACTTGCTCTTACCCAGTTTAATCTCTCCTCTCTAAACAGCAAAGACTCAAAACTGATTTCATTGGAGACAGCTGGCCATTTAAATGATTCCTTTTGCACAAATTATGGGCTACCCTTAATCCCATCCCTATGAATACGAGAAGTAGTTATGGTAAGAGATTTTAACTTTCCAAACATACACTGGGACCACCACAGCATTAAGGGCTTGGATGGAGAGGACTTTGTTAAGTGTGCACAAGAAGATTTTCAGTATGTGGATGTACTTGCTAGAGAAGGTGCAAAACCCGACCTACTTTTGGGAAATAAGGCAGGGCAGGTGACTGAGGTATCAGTGGGGGAGCACTTTGGGACCAGTGACCAAAGTTCTGTTAGTTTTAAATTAGTGATGGAAAAGGATAGACCAGATCTAAAAATTAAAGTTCTAAATTGGAGGAAGGCCAATTTTCACGGTTATTAGGCAAGAACTTCCAAAAGTTGATTGTGTGTGGATGTTTGCAGGTAAAGGGATGGTTGGAAAATGGGAAGCTTTCAAAAATGAGATAATGAAAGACCAGAGACAGTATGTTCCTGTTAGGGAGAAGGGTAAGGCTGGTAGGTGTGGGGAATGCTGGATGACTAGAGAAATTGAGGTTTTGGTCAAGAAAATGAAGGAAGCATATGTCAGGTATAAACAGTAGGTATCAAGTGAACCCTTAGAAGAATATAAAGGCAGTAGGAGTATACTCAAGAGGGAAATCAGGAGGGCAAGAAGGGGACATGAGATAGCTTTGGCAAATAGGGTTAAGGAGAATCCAAAGGGACTCTACAAATACATTACAGACAAAAGGGTAACTGGGGAGAGAATAGGGCTCCTTAAAGATCAGCAAGGCCACCTATGTGCGGAACCACAAGAGATGGGGGAGATACTAAATGAGCATTTTGCATCAGTGTTCTCTGTGGAGAAGGATATGGAAAATAGAGAATGTGGGGAAATGAATAACATCCTCTTGAAAAATGTCCAAATTACAGAGGAGGAGGTACTGAACGTCTTAAAATGCATAAATGTGGATAAATCCCCAGGACCTGATTGGGTGTACCCTAGAACTCCGTGGGAAGCTAAGGAAATGATTGCTGGGCTCCTTGCTGAGATATTTGTATCATCGATAGTCACAGGTGAGGTGCCAGAAGACTGGAGGTTGGTTAATGTGGTGCCACTATTTCAGAAATGTGGTAAGGAAAAGCCAGGGAACTATAGACCAGTTAGCCTGACATAGGTGGTGGGCAAGTTGTTGCAGGGAATCTTGAGGGACAGGATTTACATGTATTTGGAAAGGCAGGGACTGATTAAGGATAGTCAACATGGCTCTGTGCGTGGAAAATTGTGTCTCACGAACTTGATTGAGCTTTTTGAAGAAGTAACAAAGAGGATTGATGAGGGCACAGTGGTGGATATGATCTCTATGGACTTCAGTAATGTGTTCGACAAGGTTCCTCACAGTAGACTAGTTAGCAAGGTTAGATCACATGGAATTCAGGGAGAACTAGCCATTTGGGTACAGAACAGGCTCAAAGGTAGAAGCCAGAGGGTAGTGATGGAGGCCTGTGACTAGTGGTGTGCCATAACGATCAGTGCTGGTTGTCATTTACATAAATGATTTGGATGTGAACATGGGAGGTATGGTTGATGTAGTGGACAGTGAAGAAGGTTACCTCAGAGTACAATGGGATCTTGGTCAGATGAGCCAATGGGCTAAGGAGTTGCAGATGGAATTTTATGTAGATAAATGTGAAGTGCTGCATTTTGAAAAGGCAAATCAAGGCAGAACTTATACACTTAATGGTAAGGTCCTGGGGATTGTTTGCTGAACAAAGAGACCTTGGACTGCAGGTTCATACTTCCTCGATAGTCGAGTCGCAGGTAGATAGACTAGTGAAGAAGGCATTTGGTATGCTTGCCTTTATTGGTCAGTGCATTGAGTATAGGTTTTGGGAGGGCATGTTGCAGCTGTATAGGACATTGGTAAGGTCACTTCTGGAGTATTGCACGCAATTCTGGTCTCCCACCTTTAGGAAGGGTTCAGAAAAGATTTACGAGGATGTTGCCAGGGTTGGAGGGTTTGAGCTGTAGGGAGAGACTAAATAGGCTGAGTCTACTTTTCCTGGACAATATGAGGCTAAGGGGGTGACCTTGTATAGAAGGTCATGATTTATAAAATCATGAGGGGCATGGAAAGGGTAAATAGGCAAGGTCTTTTCCCTGGGGCGGGGGAGTCCAAAACTAGAAGGTTTAGGTTTAAGGTGAGAGGGGAAAGATTTAAAAGAGACCCAAGGGACAATTGTTTCACACAGAGGGTAGAACGTGTATGGAATGAGCTGCCTGAGGAAGTGGTGGAAGCTGGTACAATTACAACATTTAAAAGACATCTGGAAGGGTACGTGAATAGGAAGGGTTTAGAGGGATATGGCCAAATGCTGGCAAATGGGACTAGATAAATTTAGGGTATCTGGTCAGCATGGTCGGATTGGGCTGAAGGATCTGTTTCCCTGCTGTATATCTCCATGACTCTACGAATCTGTGAGAGTTGAGGGCAGTATTTTGGTATCTCAACTTCTTCCACATTTTCACTGCAATAGAGATCGTCTCTGTCATGAAAGGTTGGACCCTTTAACTCCTTTACAAAAAGCTTAAACTATTCAGTTTGAAGAATTAACTTGGAGCTCCCTCAGATTCTATCCAACTTGGACAGTCTCAATGAACATTCACATCTTGCTAGTTCAATCTCTTTCCCAAGATCAAGTTCCCCAAGATGCCTGAAAGTACTCCCAAATATCGAATTACCAGCACAATTGTTTTTATTAAACAACTAGATTCACCACACAACCGCTAAATTCCTTCAAACTCCAATGTTTCTTTGCTGAAATTCTACTTCCTTCACTGTACTCTCACATGCACTGGACAATCATCTAACTTCAGGAACTTTGTCTGTCCTACTGTTTGGAGCCTGCTAACTTCAGCAACACTTTTGGGTCCAAAATGGCACCAAACCTATCCCAAAAAGAAAAGATGCATCCAGATAAACTGAAATCAGGACATCTTTTAAACTCCACCAAGCTCCATGATAATCTAAAAACTGAAAGAACTGTGGATGCTGTAAATCAGGAGCAAAAACAGAGGTTGCTGGAAAAGCTCAGCAGCATCTGTGAAGAAAAGATCAGAATTAACATTTCGGGTCCAGTGACCCGTCCTCAGGACACATGACGCCGGACCTGAAACATTAACTCTGATTCTTTTCTTCACAGATGCTGGCAGACCTGCTGAGATTCCATGATCACCTAGTCTGCTCAAGGCTCCTTAGGCCTGATTTTTAAGGTTGACTGAGTGTTTTTAAGCAAATTTGTCTCCAACTTCCTTAGCACTGCCATTACAACAAACTTGGCAGACATCACATTTTCAATTCAGCGCTACTCTTCTATTCTGATTCTAATAAACAAACACAGATAACCTTCTGATCTTCGATTTGGTTTAGGTGTTCTGGCAATGACTAAAGCCTGGTGTTTTCATTACCTTATCTTCGCAGCTGTTATTCTTTTAAAGTAATGTAATCCCAACCTTTTAAGTACACTTGACTTCAGTGTGTTTCAGCTGCTGACCTGCTGAGGCTGTATGTACAAACAATAACAATTCAATTACAGAAGCCATTGCAGCTGCTCAGCCTGATGGCAAATTTCAATACTTTCCTCTTTAGACCCTGATCTTATTTTCACCTTTATAAGTATCTTCTACATACACTTTTAATCATATAATCCCTACAGTGTGGAAGAAGGCCGTTCAGTCCACACCAATGCTCCAAAGGACATCCCACCCAGTCCCTGCATTTCCCATGGCTAACCCAGCTAGCCTGCGCAATATGGGACAATTCACTGAACCTGAGCATCTTTAGGCTGTGGGAGGAAACTGGAGCACCCAGAGGAAACCAACCCAGGTAAAGGGAAAACATGCAAACTCCACACAGACAGTCACCGGAGGGTGGAATTGAACCCAAGTCGCTGGTACTGATGAGGCAGCAGTGCTAACCACTGAGCCACCGTGCCACCCCAAGCTATTAGCTAGTATTCTTATCACTTTTACTTGAACCATTTACTTTACCTGTTTTCTACAGTTAAGTCTTAATTCCTAAAACTAAAAGTGATATACTAAAACACACACATCCTTGTGATTGAAGTACTGCTAAAGAGTTTGAGCCACTATTGAAATAACAACAAAGGAGTTCTTGTTAGAGAAGCCTATATTTCTGCCTTGTCCAAAAATTAGTCCAAGCAGAGATTGACTTCAGTGTTTGTTTGTAAAGTGTTGTTGCATGCAGGATTGCTGAAGCATTGGCCAATGTGACAACTGAGGAGACTGCATTGCTAAGCAACTAATTGCATATAAAATACTCCTTTTATTTCCACTCCATTTTTTTGGAAACACGTTCTCACAATCACAGAATATTACAGCAGAATAAATGCAGAAAGATGACACTAGTGCTCTAGTTCAGATAAGCAGGCAGTGAGGAATAGAAGTATGATTTGAATATCTATACATTTATAAGCTGTTATATAGAGACACACATTTCAGAGACGCACTATTTAATGTAACATTTGTGTCTGCACCTGTCTGTATGGGAGTACATGTGACTCCCTCAGTTAATGCTCTACATCTAAACAATTATTCAATGAATATCTAATGAATAATTTTGGCAAGTGTGCCTGTGCCAGCTCTTTGGTCTAATGATCTAATTCGTTCCAGTTCCCTGATCATCCCCCATAGTTATGTAATATTTACCCTGATGTACTCCCTTCCTCTTTTGAGAACTACCATTGACTGTGCTTTGTTCACCTTTTCGGGCAGTGCATTCCAGGTCATAAAAATTCTCTGCACAAAGGAAAAGTCCCACACTTTGTTATCATTTAAATCCCAGTTAACGTTCCCCTCAAGTTACTTCCCTCCTGAAAACAGTTTCCCTTTACCTACTCCATCAAAATGTTGATGATTTTGAATACTTCAAATGTTTGCTGTGAGGTCAGCAAGCCAGCTTCTCTTCATTCTCCTTGTCACTGAAGTCTCTCATTCCTGGCACCACTCTCCTTTGTGGTTGTCTGCATTTTTTCTATCATTCCTGTAAAGCTAACACAGATATCAAGGTCGGAATATGAAGAAAGATAATATACTTTGGCTAGTAATAAGGGAGAGTATTCACAGAAAGATTATAACAGAAGGGGATTTCAACCAACTAAAGACAAACTGGGAATGCCCAAGTGGTTATAGCCCAAGCTGTGGGAAAGATGTTGTGATACGTGGAAGGGTTCAGCAAAGATTTACAAAGGATATTTCCTGAGATGTGGAGAAGCTGAATAGGCTGGGTTTTTTTTCCCTGGAGCATCAGTGGCTGAAGGGGGACATTAATAGAGGTTTATAACATCATGAGGGGCATGGATAGGGTAAATGGTCAAGATTGTTTCCTCGGGGTAGGGGAGTCCAAAACTAGAGGGCATAGGTTTAAGGTGAGAAGGGAAAGATTTAAAAGGGACCTTTCACACAGGGGATGGTACGTGTATGGAATGAGCTGCCACAGGAAGTGGTCGCTACTGGTACAATTACAACATTTGAAAGGCATCTGGATGGGTATATGAATAGGAAGGGTTTAGAGGGATATGAGCCAAATGCTGGCAAATGGGACTAGATTAGTTTAGGATATCTGGTCAGTATAACCTGCTTCCGTGCTGTACAACTCAATGCTCTCTATTTCACAGCCTTGGTGAAGATTGTGCCTGATTGCATGAGGAAAGCCAGCAGCAGTTGTGTGCATCATGCTTTGATGATGGTAAGTGACCCTGATGGGTCACAGTCATGTTATGAAGTCTTGGAGCCTTATGTTTGGAGATTGCTCTTTAGCTCACTGGGGCAACCCTACCGTCCCAGGCAAACAATCTGAGCTATTGAATCACAAACAATATGGTAAAATGCATGATGGTATCACACTTTATTACACACCATCTCTAAAATAAAGCCAATCCTATAAAGATACACTACACCTGAAGAACTGCTTAATTGTTCTCTCTCTCATGTACAAACAGTGAAAGCAGGCAGTAACCTCTATAGGTTTAATACCTTGATTGTATAACCTTCCAATAAATATTCATATAAACATCTCATTGAAATTAACAATATAAAATACCAATTCGATTACAATATTTTCTGTAATAATGGCAATTGATATAGTTGCATCATACACCATTTCCTCAGGATAACTGATTTTGCCTGGTCTTGCCTTCAATCCCTTAATTTAGCAGAAAAGTATTTTGTTGAGGAAAGAATGGCAGGAAATTAATCTGAAACATTTATTTATCGTTAGACTGGAATTCAATGAAAAATAGATAATCATGTTGTGATGTTAAGTGTCTGATATATTTGGATATTAAAATAATTACATTTGGGGTTGATTATTTTGCTAAAGGGTTTAAAAAGACATAAACTAGGATTTATTTGCCATGAAAGTACCATATCACTGGGATTTTCTGATTTTCTGATGAAGGGTATAGGCCCGAAACGTCAGCTTTCCTGCTCCTTTGATGCTGCTTGGCCTGCTGTGTTCATCCAGCTCTACACCTTGTTATACCATATCACTGGAACAGGTATACAGCCAATTCCCAGTGTGGATAATGGGGAGAGTTAGTGATCTGACTGTAAAACCAACCAACCAAATCCTAACAATTCTGGTTGATGTGAAGGTATTCAATTGATATTGTGGTGATTTCCATGTAACATGGGAAAAATGGAAACTGGAAGCATCCCAGATTAATATTTGTGTTGAAATTCTACTCTAGCACATCACTTACGAAAAGACAGAGTTTTGCAAAGGCATACGTAGAGTGGGGACAGATCCTTGTGTGCCCACCTTGACGTAATTTCTTGTACATACAGTGTCGTGTGACCTAATATTCCTGCCTTTGATGTCATCAGCTCTATAACCGATAGGTACTACGTTATACTACATCTCCCGTTGAGTAATCATCCTCTCCCTAAATTAATACCCTGTAACGTCAATAGCATGCTTACATTCTTTCCATCATTACCATGTTTATTTTTCTACTCACTATCATTATCCCACTTCCCTCCCTACCATGTTTCTTGTGGCACAGCTTCAATTTTGGTCCCTGGATCAAAAATGAACACTAGCTCTTCCTTTCTCTTTGGGCTAGTGCCCCGCAGTGGCATGTCATATCCTGCTCTTATTGTCAGAATGGATCACTTGTTGAGCACTTCCAATTGTCATCAGGCTGAATCTGTCCAGGCTTCTTGCAGTCTAGAATGAGCATGGTGTAGGGATAATGTCCATTGTCCAGTGAGAGTGGTCGGGGGATATCTGCCAGTGCCTCTAGCCATATGTCATGTGCCATCTCCCCAGCAGAAGTAAAGCACCCTCTTCAAAAGCCCTCTCCAGACGTTGGCTATATCTAAGATAACAAGGTGTAGAGCTGGATGAACACAGCAGGACAAGCAGCATCAGAGGAGCAGGAAAGCTGACGTTTCAGGCCTAGACCCTTCTTCAGAAATGGGCCGAAGAGATTATGTGAGAGTTGCAGTGGGAGAGAGATCCACTGAGGTCTTTCCGGAGGGAGGAGGGTAACTTCTTCAAGGTGGGCATCCTTAGAAGAGGATTCGCAGTGGGGTTAAAATTGTTTCAGAGATAGTACGAACTGCAGATGCTGGAGAATCTGGGATAACAAGGTGTAAAGCTGGATGAACACAGCAGGCCAAGCAGCATCAGAGGAGCAGGAAAGAGGATGTTTCGGGCCTAGACCCCTTTAGCTAGCCTTCTCGCTTTGTGCTCTTTCGATTCCTGCAAGGGTACTGCAGAAATGTTCTTGTGTGTTTTGTCAAGCTCATCTTTAGGGTCCTCACTGGAATACTGTTCTAGTTGTGCAACGTCTTCCAGGCAGCCTTTCAGGTTTTCTGTGACTGCTTCGTGCACTAGCCTGAATTTTGCAATTGGCGTCTCTTCATTCAGCCTCATTTTGTGTTCTTGGGCAGCTCTGTTTTGGGCTCAGCAGTGACATTGTCCCAGGGATGTGATCAGTTATCCTACTGCCAGATCTGACCTTCTACTGCAAAGGTCTCCACTTGTCTTATACATTCACGGGATGTGGGCAGCTTTGGCAAGCCAGCATTTATCACCCTCCCCCTAATTACCCAGAGGGCAGTTAGAAGTCAACCCGATTGCTGTAGGCCTGGATTCACATGTAGGCCAGACCAGGTGAGGACAATAAATTTCCCATTTTGAAGGGCACTGATGGGTTTGTCTGAGAATTGACATGGTTACAAGGTTGTTGTCAGACTAACGGAGGGTGGCAAGGGATTTGGTGTTGGAAACTGTCATGGTTCCTGTAAGAAATTCCAAGAAGCATGTTTTCGGAAGGATATCAAGCACCTGGACAGGGAGCAGAGGAGGGTTACTACCTTAGTCAGATGGACAGACTGGAGAAACTGGGGTTGTCCTCTGGAACAGAAGTTTAAGGGGAGATTTAATGGAGATGTTCACAACTTGATGGGGTTTGAGAAAATACGTACATTCCACAAGCAGAAGGGTCAGAGAATAGACTTCAAATATTTGGAAACAGATTAGGGGATTTTCTTCTCTGCACTGATTTGCTGCGATCTGGAATAAGTTGCCTGAAAGGGTGGTGGCGTCATGTTCAATCATAATCTTTAATAACGAATTAAACAATACTTTAAAGGTGAAAGGTTGCATTGCCCTGTTGGGGAGGGTGGGTGTGGTGGAATGGTGGAACAACCAAAAGAGCAAGCCATGATGGACAGAGTGGCCTCCTCTGCTGTATGTGTCTATTATTCCACATAATTGTGGGAACTGGGGGCGGTAGAGGTGGGGGGATAGTGTTGTCATGGGATATAGGGCACTGCAAGTTATCAAAGACACGGCACAGGCAAACCTCAGCAGTGAGCGTTCTTTTTCTTTACTCTGTTATAGGATGTGGGTGTCACTGGCAAGACCAGCATCTTTTGCCCATTTCTAGTTGCCTTTAAACGGACTGGGCCATTTCAGAGTTGAGAGCCAACTACATTACTGCAGGTATGCAGGCCAGACCACATAAGCACAGCAGTTTTGTTTCCCTTAAGGGCCAAATGCTGGCAAATGGGACTAGATTTATTAGGATATCTTTTCAGCATGAACGAGTTGGACCGAAGGTTCTGTTTCCGTGCTGTACAGCTCTATGACTCGATGACTCTAAGGATGGTGTTGAACCAAATGGGTGTTTACAACAATTGAAGATAAGACCCTTATCACTGAGACTAAATTTCCAAATGTATTAACTGAATTTATGGCACATCCCTAGACTTCTTTGATGAACACTGGAAGAACATGGAAGGAGCATTATGATACACTCCCTCCCCCCCAAAAAAATAGCAAACACCAAACTGCAGCAAGACCTGAGACAGATCAATGGAACAATTTGTATGTTCAGAAGTAAGAAAACCAATTTAACAAAACCTACAGAGAAAACTATTCTGAGGCAAGCTGGTGGGAATCGCTGAATAATGGCAGCTGAGGCTGCTAAAATAAACATTAAAAATGTCCTCAAATGCACTGAAGAAATAACTTGCATTGACGTGGCATCTCTCACATCCTCAGATATTCCCAAAACACTTCACAGCTGAGGAATTATGTTTGAAGTGCTTTGTCTATATAGGCATGCAAGCTCAGTTGTGCACAGCAAGTTCTCACATCTAAGACGCAAAAATTATTGAAAAGTTATCCGTTAACTTTTTGGTGGTGATAATTGGATGATAAATGTTGGCTGTAAAACTGCTCTGCTTGTCTTCGCAAAATGCCAAACGACCTTAAGCATCTTCCTTGGCAAGGCCAGCAGGGCTTCAGTTCAATGTTTTATCCGAGATGGACACAAGCTAAATCCATCTCCAATTCATTACTCGAAATCCATCCTCTCCGCTACTTTTGTTGATCACTTTCATTCTGTCGGTTTCATGAATAATTGAGATGACCTCATCTCCAGAAAGCAGCCTCAGTGCAGACTCTGACCTGTCTCACTACAAATAAAAATGTGTTCTGTTGCCAGAAACAATTTGTTATATGCTGAATTTCATAAGCCGAGAACACAGTGATCCTTCCCAGAACAGTTAGGCTAAACTGCTGCAACACAAGAAAATGTATTTTCCATTTTAGAGAACCCAAGCTCTTTTTTCACGATACAAAGGAATCGCATCATTGTCTCCATTAATCCATTTGTAAGAAGAGTCCAGGTGCTAACAACATGAAAGCATGTTGAAATTCACTTATCACCAGCTCCTGGGAACAAAGGAAACAAGAACAGAACTGAACTCTGACAGGTGATGAAAAGTTGCATAAAGTGACCAAAGATTTTGGATCATCAGGTGGAACTCATGGATATATGCTGGTAGCAGCTAGCATTCAGTTCTCCAGCATTAACCTGGTAATAAGCTCCATACTCGTACCTCACACAATCAGGAGATCACAGTGAGGTATTACAGCTACAAACTCCACTTTTTCACTTACTAGAAATACTTGGATCTTTTGTTGTTGTTGGAGACCAGAAATGGTGGTTTCTGGCAGTGTTTATTTTTAAATTTGTCCATGGGATGTGGGAGTCACTGTACTTATTGACCTATCCCTAATTACCCTGAAGAAGGTGGCAGTGAGCTGCCTTTTTGAGCTGCAACAATTATATAAGGACCTCCACAATGCTGTTAGGAAGAGAATTCCAGGATTTTGAGCCAATGACAATGAAAAATGGTGATATATTTCCAAGTCAGGGCGGTGAGCAGCTTGGAGGGGAACTTGCAGATGGTGGTGTTCCCATGTATCTGCTGCCCTTGCCCTTCAAGATGGATGTGGTCGTAGGTTTGGAAGGTGCTGTTGATGCAACCGCGCTGAGCTACTGCAGTGCATCTTGTAGATGGCACTCACTGCTGCTACTGAGCGTCGGTGGCGGAGGGAATGGATTATTGTGGATATGGTGCCAGAGAAGCGGGCTGCTTTTTACTGGATGGTTTTGAGCTAGTTCAGTGTTGTTGGAGTTGTACTCAGCCAGGCATGAATGCTACTGCCACTTCTCTGCCTAAGGCTGCATATTTTACAGGATATTTGAACAGGAACGGCTTCAGTATTTGAGGAATTGCGAATGGTGTTGAACATTGTGCAATCATCAGCAAACATCCCCACTATTGACCTTCTGACTGAGGGAAGGTTATTGAATCAGCAACTGAAGATGGTTAGGCCTAGGACACTACGCTGAGGAACTCCTGCAGAGATGTCCTGGAGCTGAGGTGACTGACCTCCAACAACCACAACCACCTTCCAATGCGCCGGGTATGGTTCCATCAGCGGAGAGTTTGCCCCCATTTTCCCATCAACTCCGGTTTTGCTGGGTTTGAAATATGGCCACCACCAGTGTGCTAGTTTCCTTTCATCATTCCTGTGCTGGCGAGATTCATCATGATGAGAGAAGGTGGGCTTCAGAAAGCTGCCTAAGTCTACAGGCAGGTCAACTGAAGTAGCTAGCAAGTTTGTTGGGAAATTGTGCAAGGCCACGGCGAGACTTTGAAGGGGCACGTGGGTTGCATGCGGGGTGAGAGATAGAACAGATTCATGAGGGGTGGCAACACTGTGGGGAACCAGTCATGGCCACACCACTGGTCTAGATAGACTCATGAAAAGGGGGAGGGCTGAGAAGGACGCTCAGTTATTGGCCATGTGATGGAAGATTGGTCAATACATGCTTGGGCATTGAAGATGGCCTAGTGGTATTATCACTGGACTGTTGATCCAGATAATGTTCTGGGGACCTGGGTTCAAATCCCACCACACCAGATGGTGGAATTTGAATTCAATAAATATCTGACCATGAATCCATTGTCAATTGTTGGAAAAACCCATCTGGTTCACTAATGTCCTTTAGGGAAGGAAGCCGCCATCTTTACCTGAACTGGCCTGCATGTGACTCCAGACCCACAGCAATGTGGTTGACTCTGAACTGCCCTCTGGGCAATTAGGGATGGGCAATGAATGCTGCCTGGCCAGCAATGCCCTCATCCTGTGAATGAATAAATAAAAACACCATCTTGGTATCTCAGAGTGAAGGAGGTAAGGCTTCCAGATGTTGTACAGAGCAAGGCTGGCTGCAACAAAGGAGTCTTTGGTAATGGGAGCGTGACTCTAAGATTTTGAGTCTCGTGTGCAGTGACTGAAAACTTGGTTTTAATGACTGTCTGAAAGGAGTAATGTGAGGTACAGAGGCAGAGGAAGGGAATTCAGAGTAATGATGGGTCAACATCATCCAGAGAAGAGGCAGAGGCACAGGCAGGAGGACAGTAATGGACAGGGCCATGGGTCAGGGTGGCCAAGTCCTCAATGTAATATCGAGTACGAAAGGTGGAACGAAGTTGAGGTTTCAGAGGATCAGTGCGATGCAGGAGTCTGTGAGTCTCCAGAAAGATGATGACTGAGTTCCAAGTCCTCAATGAGGAAGATGTCACACCTTTCAAAGTTGCTCGCTATTTCTTCCTGGTCAAGGTCACTGGGGCCTTGAAGCTCCTTACCTCTGCCTCCTTCCGAGGCCCAGCACCAGACGTGTGTGATGCCTGACAGCAGTACATTGCTGCCTTGTTTGTGAAAGCTGGGGACAGTATGTTCCAATACAGGCAGAATGGGGTCTTGCAGGGACTGATGGCAGTGCATTTTATCCCCATTGCTAGACCCCAGCGTGGGTTCAGGGCACCCTCGAGGCTATCAATGCAATGATTAAGCCCTCCTCTCCCTCACTGCCTCAAGGTAGGTCTCCTGGATGCCAGCTCTCTGCCTTTCTCCACCCATCACTGCTGCCTCCATTGTGAGGCAGTAGCCACAGTAATGTGATGTCAGGCCATAGTACTGACCACATTCCTGCTCTCACTGGGGACCTCTCTACCCTTACAGTCACTAATCAGGCCGCTTCCATGAGAGTTAGGGGCTGTAACTGTTTCCAAGCGTGGAGTCTGAGCCAGGAAACAGTCCCGACAATGCTTTCCTGACACCAGGATGTCCATGATCCATTAAGTCTAATAGACATTTGGCAGGAAACAGGTATCCGGGAATCAGGATCACTGGTTCAGTGATAGTACTCCCATTCCCTGCTCTGGAAGGTTGGCTTTGGCACTACCCTAGAAAGCTACAGGGAGCAGGCTGAGTTCAGGTCTACGGATGAGTAGCCTTGTCTGATGGTGTAGATACTAGGCCCAACCTCTCATTGTTAGGGGCAGATGAGACTACTTAGCACTGGATGAAACACAGCAATGTCTTCAGACAGTAAAAACTGTGGATGAGAAATCCCAATAACTGCGCCACTCTATAAGAATCTCATACGTGATCTGAGTGGGAGCACATCCAACCAGACGTCTTTTAAGCCCCCTCTTTATGATATTACCACTTCAGTTTCAACTGATACCACTACACAACACCAAATATTTATGTAACTTCTTCAACATAGTAAAATTATGTCCGAAAGTGCTTCAATGGAGCATTCTGAATCAGAGTCAGATTTAGGGGAGGTGGTGATGTGGCAATGGCACTTGGTGAATCAAGCAGAGCCTCAGGCTGAAGTTCCAGGGACATAGGCTCAAATGCTACCACAGCAACCAGTGCATCTGAATCCAATTAAAAAAAGTAAGGTAATCCAATTGCTCGTTCCCATGACGATTATCATAAAAACCCTTCCGATGCATTAATGCCTGTTAGGAAAGGAATCTGCCATCCTCACACGGCCTGACCTACATGTGACTCCCGAGCCCAGCAACGTTGTCGACTCTTAGCTGTCCCCTGGACAATTAGGGACAGGCCCACACAGCAATACCCACACCCTGTGGATCAATAACAACACACGGGAAATGGATGGTCTTCATGATGACATGAAGATGAGGGCAGAGTTTGTTCATGGCGCAAATGTGATGATCAAGTTAGGTGCACTTTGGTTTATTCTCAGAGTGCAGTCAGTAACTGGGGATAGAAATCTGGAGTGGAGACCGAAGAAAAAATAATGGTTTAAATCTTCCCAATAGTTAACTGGGAGATGTTCCTCTTCATCCAGTACTGGATATTGGATGGACAGTCAGATAATTTAGGAACAGTAGAGGAGCCAGAGGGTTGGATGTTGGGGGGTGGTTAGCAGATGTATTGGCCCCCTTCCCACCCCTGCTGGTGTCCATGAGGGTGGGAAGCCCTCTCATCACCTTCTTGCCTATTCCAATGTGTGTCCCAGAGGACAGTGACGGGAAAAATATCAGACAGCTTCTCCGCCCTTAGGCCTGTGACCAATTAATTGGCCCGTTCTGCCTCCAGGATTACTTCATGTGAATCAGAGGAAGGAGTAGGAAGGCTAGCTGCTCACACTATGTTGACTAGGCCAGCAACAAGTGTGGGGGTGGGGTTCCTCTGAGACCTTTATTAACCCTTCCTCCATCTCTCAAACCCAGTACCCCATTCTACTACCCTTTCCCCTGCTGGGCTCTGCAATCCAGGATATTCCAAAATTCCGGGCTTATCTGTTCGGGCTCCATTAGCCTTCTTCGTTGGAGATTGCCAACATTGGCCATCACTCCATCCTGGTGCTGCTGGGATTACAGGCCAATCTCATAAAAAGACAGCTCCCTTTCTCTCTTTTTCTCTCTCAGGCGCGGCTTTCTGTGAGATGAGGCTTGAAGTCCCATACTGAAATAACGAACACTTTTCCTCATTGTATCAATGAGTGCCAGCTGGGTTTCAGGAGGCTGGGTGTCCAACCCAATCTTTATTTCAGGGAGGGGTCAGTCGGTGGATTGGGCTGCTTATAAAATCCATGTCCGTGAAAACAAACGCTGTGTCTTCAGGTGATGTTGTCAAGGCCAAGAAGCAAACAAGTCCCTGGTAATGACAGGATTGATATGGATTGGTAAGTATCTAGATGTACACTTATGATGCTAAGGCATACAAGACTGTGGGCCAATTGCTGGAAAATGTGATTAGAATAGTTATGTTTGACTCAATGTGCTGAAGGGCCTTTTCCTGTGCTGTAGACCTCTACAAGGCTATGCGAGAGCAGTTCAACCTAGCTGGATGGCAGTGGAGAGATATTAGTTGAAGACAGGACGTGTCAAAGACTTCAGACAGGTAAGGTAAGAGGGAAGGTTTACCTCAGTCACAGCCAGACAAATGGTCATTCGATAAGAACCGTTTCGGCACTGTGATGCAGCAGAAACTGATTGGGAGGGAATCAAACACGGAATTCTAGGGAAAATGAGAATGGATTTGTGAGGGTGACAACGCATTTGAAGAGTTTGCTGAGGAATGGGAATTTGGAGACAAGGTGGTTGCTTTTCATTGAAGGTGGAGTCAAGAGCTGTTTCACTTTCAGAGATTTAACAGTGAGGAAGGCAACGCCTGAAGACCGGGAACTACTGACTTTATCGGTGAACATGGCAACCAGGAGAGGAAGTTGGATGAACAAAGCTCAATGTGGCACAGGAACAGGTCTTTTGGCCCTCCAAGCTTGCGCTGACACATTTTGCCCTTCCAAATTAAAATTGTTTTCACTTATAGGATCTGTATCGTGTCTGTATCCTGATCAGCAGTTTTGTGGAAATAGGATCAAGGGGATAGGAGACTGGTCTTACGGACAAACTCTGGCCAAAACTCATGATTATTTGGATTAAGACTGTTAGGAGTAACTAGTTTTTTTCTCCAATCTGAATTTAATACTTCTATAAATGGCATATGATTACTCTAAGCAAATAAAATTTGATTGTGGTCAGGAAGGACAGGGCCAAGAACCATTTCACCATTTCACTTACTTTGAATAGAGACATTGATTGACCTACTGTATTCAATCCAATTAGGGAATCCATCAATATATCAAAGAAACTGCTGTATACTACGTGCTATATGATGAAAATTCATTTAAAGTGCATGGAAAGAAAATAATCTATTGAATTAAAACCATGTGGATTCCAAATTATATCAATGCCAAACTAGTTAAACTAAAGAGCACCGTTCAACATCATTTGTCTGCTGACAGTATACTATTCTCACAAATTGGTTCTTTTGGCCAATTTTCTTCAACCCTCCTCTTCAGAAGGTATTGGGCCCCCAGTCGGTACTAGTCATTGTCCAGTACTTTGTTCAGGTGACTATCAAAAATAAGCAGTGAGCTTCGACAAGATACCCGACAACACAGCTGACGATACCCAAGCCCTGCAGACATGCATGCAGAATTTTTATCACAGGTCACTGAATAAGGAGCGAGGCTGAACATAATGGTCCTTGCTACTGCTGCTGCCCCTCCTCGACTGTGTCATTCCTACTGCCACTATAGGTGCCACTACTGCACCTTTGCCAAAGGTGCAACTATGATGATACAGTCCCAATAAACTGTGGCGAAAAGCTTCGCTCTTTGTCAGACCATCCATGCTCATTGACACCATTTCTTGTCCTTGACCAGTGAGCAAGCAAGTGACCAACTGGTGAACCTGGGAAAGTTCCTCAATAACATATTGCCAATGACTAGTCACTTGGGGATGAGTACGGCCTATTGTTGGTCAATCTATTCTTACTGACTCACCTAGCTGCTGAGATTTCAGTCCAGGGCAGTTGATGATTGCTCAGTGATCAGAGCTGTTAAAGTTCTTTGATGATGTTTGACCCAGAAAATGTGTTTGATAAATTCTTTGGAGTTCCTTAAGGCAGGAGTGGACAGGGTAGATAAAGAGCAACTGGTAGATGGAGTGTATCTGGATTACAAAGAGCATTTGATAAGGTGTCACATAAAAGGTTACTGGACAAATTAAGAGCTTGTGGTGTGGGGAGTGATAGTTTAGCACGAATGCTGGATTTGCTAACCAGCAGGAAATAGAGAGTTGAGATTAACTGGTCACGTTCAGCTTGGGAAGCCCCTGGTGGTGGCATATCTTAGGGAACTGTCATGGGGTTTTATGAATTTACAATCTAAGTTAGTGACTTAAATGAAGGAACCAACTGTAGTGTGGTCATGTTTGCTGATAATGCAAGGATACGTAGGAATGCAAGTTGTGAGGAAGACGCAAAGAGTTGGGAAAGTGATATAGATAGGTTAAGTGAATGGACAAACATCGGGAGGATGAAGTATAATATGAGAAATGTGTCATTGTCCACTTTGGCAAAAAAAGAGAAAAGCTGAACATTATTTAAATAGAGAAAGACCATAGAGTTCTGCAGTGCAGCATGATTGAGATGTTTTTGTACATGAATCAGAAATAAACTAGTATGCAGGTACAACAAGTCATTAGAACAGAAAATGGAATATTATTCTTTATTATAAGGAGTATGGAATATAAAAGCAGGGAAGTCTTTCCATGACTATACAGGGCAATCGGATGAGACATAAGGAGGATATAACTGTACTGGACACAGATCAGAGAAGGTTCACTAGATTGATCAAGATGTTGGCTTATGAGTCTCATCGGAGCTTAGAAAAATGAGATACAATCTTATTGAAACATAATATTTTGAGTGGTCTTGACAGGGTAGATGCTGAGAGGTAGTTTCCCTTCATGGGGATATCTGGAACTAAGGGGCATGATTTCAAAATGAAAAGTTTTAAGACTGAACTGAGGAGCAATTCCTTCTCTCAGAGGGGTGTTAATATTCGGAATTATTTACTTCAACTCCCAGAGAGCAATGGAGGTTGGATCATTTAACATATTCAACACTGAGATAGAGAGATTTTTGATTGATAAAGAAGTCAAGGGCCATGGAGGATTGGGAGGAAAATGGTTACAACAACAGTCAGATAAGCCATGGAAGAGCAAGCTGGAGGGGCTGAATGGCCTCATTCTGCTTCTATTTCTCATGTTCGTAGATGCAGCCATTGAGAGTGTCTTTTCCTACATTGTTTATTTACTTTCCAGCTAATCCATAGCTAAGTACATAGAAGCATAACATAGAAACATAGAAGGTAGGAACAGGAGGAGGCCATTCGGCTCTTCGAGCCTGCTCTGCCATCCTTCACAATCATAGCTGATCGTCCAACTCAATAGCCTAACCCTACCTTCTCCCCATGACCTTTGATCCCATCCACCCCAAGTGCTCTATCTAGTTGCCTCTTGCATACATTCAATGTTTTGGCAACAACTATTTCCTTTTGTAATGAATTCCATAAGCTCACCACTCTTTGGGTGAAGAAATGTCTCCTCATCTCCGTCCTAAATGGTCTACCCTGAATCCTCATACTGTGACCCCTGGTTCTGGACACACCCACCATCGGGAACATCCTCTCTGCATCTACCCTGTCCAGTCCTGTTAGAATTTTAGAAGTCTCTATGAAATCCCCCCTCATTCATCTGAACTCCAGTGAAAACAATCCCAACCTAGTCAATCTCTCCTCATACGTCAGTCCCACCATCCCTGGAATCAGCCTGGTAAACCTTCGCTGCACTCCCTCCAGAGCAAGAGCATCCTTCCTCGGAAAAGGAGACCAAAACTGCACACAATATTCCATGTGTGGTCTCACCAAGGCCCTGTATAACTGCAACAACACATTCCTGCTCCTGTACTCGAAACCTCTCGCAATGAAGGCCAACATACCACTTGCCTTCTTTACCGCCAGCTGCACCTGCATGCTTATCTTCAGTGACTGGTGCACAAGGACACCCAGGTCCTGCTGCACGCTCCCCTCTCCCAGTTTACAGCCTTTCAGGTAGTAATCTACCTTCTTGTTTTTGCTTCCAAAGTGAATAACCTCACATTTATCCAAATTATACTGTATCTGCCGTTGATTTGCCCACTCACCCAACCTGTCGAGATCATGCTGAAGGATCTCTGCATCCGCGTTACAGTTCATCCTCCCACCCAACTTGGTATCATGTGGAATCCAAAGCCTTTCTACATTAAGTTGCATGGGCGATGCTGTAAGGATTTCTAAAACAAGAGGTGGCCTTTTGGCACTTGTAGCTTGTACCATTTCCACATCTTATCCAAACAATCCATGTGCAACTTTACCTTTTAGCATCCTGAGATAGGTAACTACTTTGTATAAATCAAGAAGGCAAAGCATTGCGAATTGGCCATCACCTTTTTCCCCAATAAGTCAAATTAAGCAAAGCTTCTGCCTGATGATTTAGCAACTTCACTGAATGTATTGGTCAGCTAAAAGATCCCACTTTGATCCTCAGTCACTGTTGGGACACCACAACCAATCTCAATATAATTTGCTGTGAAGAACAACCGGGTTTGGTGCTCTGATTGGAAACTGCAGCACCTCAGTTTAAGTGACAATAGGAGCTGTTGAACAAGCACAGTCTTGAGTTGAACAGAGATGCTTGTCATGGCCAAATACCAACCAACATCTACTGTTCAGGATTCAATCTCAAACAGTGGCCTCTTGAGTGAAAGGCAGAAGTCAATGCCTTGAGGAGAGGAGAAAGGGATGGAAGGAAATGATCAGAATAAGCAGTCAGGTGTAAAATTCAAATAGATTAATCCCTTCCCTAAATGGTTGCAGTAAACTATTTATTCAACTACCATCTTCAAAGTGTGAGATTTCTTAGGGCATTAAAGTTTAGCGTGGACTTTCATCATCATCGTCGTCATCATCATAATCATCATCATCATCCACTTATTAATCAGATAGTTTTTCTCTTAGTCTATAAGTGTACATATATATAGTATACACATTACTTGTTAATTCAATGTTTCTTGATATAAAATTATCCACAGTTTGATGTTTTAACCATTATGTTCCTTGTTGTTTACATTGCTAAGCAAATAGGGCAGCATGGTGGCTCAGTGGTTAGCTCTGCTGCCTCACAAAACCTGGGTTCAATTCCACCCTCAGGCCACTGTCTGTGTGGAGTTTGCACATTCTCCCTTTGTCTGTGTGGGTTTCCTCCAGGTGCTCTGGTTTTCTCCTGCAGTCCAAAGATGTGCAGGTTAGGTGAATTAGTCATAGTAAATTGCATGTGGTGTGCAGGCTAGGTGGATTGGCCATAGAAAAAACAGGGTTGGATCTGGGTGGGATTCTCCTTAGAGAGTTGGTCTGAACTTGATGGCCTGCCTCCACACTATCAGGATTCTCTGCTTCAAGCAATTGGAAAATTGAATTTTCTTTGGAGTAAGACATGACTTTGATTTATCAGGAGTAAACTACATTGCTTTTGATGGAAATCCCCACGTCCAACTTTATTGGGTGATGGTGGGGTTGCAAAGACAGTGGAAGTGCTTATTTTTGATGTATCGCCTGCTGAGTTTGTCTGACATTCTCTGTCCCCTACTTTAACAGAGCCATTAAACTATTTCAAATCAATAGGTTAAAGCTCTTGTTAAAGTTGCAGAAAAAGGAATCTGATATGAGTGTACTGTTAAAGATAATACTGCAGGCAGTCATTTCTAGACTAATTACTTCTTCCAATCTCAATTCTTACTAAAAGCCTCATTTTATCCTCATGGCCCCGAGCTTCATGATTATAATTGACTTCACCTACTTTCTCACTTTTCACACGTCTAAATATCTTTGACACTGGATTTTCGTTCTCCTTTTCTTTGAGGGAATAAGCTGAAAATTTGTCAATCATTCTCCTATAATCTGAGCTCCAAGTCCCAGGATCGTGCTGTTTGTTTTTGTACTTATTCATGCAGTTGGCCATTGGTGCATAGGCCAGCATTTATTATCCTTCCCTAATTGCCCTGGAGAGAGCTGCACTTTTGAATTGCTGCAACTTCACAGGGTCCGTGCTTTCACACAATGCTGTTAGGGAAGGAGATTAAGGACTTTGATGGAGTGACAGTGATGGAATGGAGATATATTTCCAAGTCAGTATGGTGAGTGGCTTGGAGGGAAATTTGCAGGTAGTGGTGTTCACAGACATCTGCTACCCTTGCCCTGCTAGATGGTAGCGATCATGGGCTTTGAAACTCAGAGGAGACTTAGGGAGTTGTGGCAATGCATCTGGGAGATGGTACACATTTCTGTGGCTGTGCTTTGGTAATGAAGGAAGAAAATGTTGAAAAGGATGAATGGGACATTAGCAAAATGGGTGCTGTGTCCCAGATGGTGTCGAGCTTCTTCAGTGTTGCTGAAACTGCACTTGTCATAAGAAGTGGAAAATGTTTCATCAGACACCTGATTTGTACCTTTCAGATGATGGATGGGTGCTGGGAAAACAGAAGGAAAGTTATTCATTGTAGAATTACTAAAATATGATCCGCTCTTGTTGCCTCAGTATTTATATGGGTTGTCCAGTTTAGTATCTGGCCAATGGTAACCCCTGGGATGTTGATAGTGGGGAATTGAATGATGGTGATGCCATTGATTATAAAGGGATGATGGTTAAAATATTTCTTGATGGAGGCATTTCCTGGCACTTTGAAGTGTGAATGTTATTTGTCACTTTTCAGCCAAACTTGAATATTGTCCAGATCTTGATGCATATAGACATGAACTATCTCAGTAATTGAAGATTTGTAATGGTGCTGAACATTGTGGAGTCATCATTGAACATCCCCACTTCTGGCCTTATAATGAAGGGAACGTCATTGTTGAAGCAACTGAAGATGGTTGGGTCTAGGACATTACCCTGAGGAACTCCTGGACAGATGTCCTGGAGCTAAGATGACTGACCTCCAACAACCACAATATTTCCTATGTGCCTAGTATAACTCCAACAAGCGGAACGTTTTCCCCGATTACCATTAACCCTAGATTTTTTAGGCTCCTTGATGCTATACTCGATTGAATGTAGCCTTGATGCCAAGGGGAGTCACTCTCATCTCATCTATGGAGTTTAACTCTTGTATCCATGTTTTACCCAAGACTGTAATGAGGTGAGGAAGTTGAATGGAATCCAAAGTGAACATTAGAGAGTAGGTTTGCGGCTGAGCAAATGCTTGCTGATAGCATTATTGACGACGACTTCTATCACTTGACTGATTATCAATGATAGAATGATGAGGCAGTAATTGAAGGAAGTGGATTTGTCTTGCTTTCTGTGTCCAGGATTTACCTGGGCAATTTCCCACATTGGTGGGTACATTCTGGAGTTGTAGTTCTATTGGAAAAGCTTGGCTAGTGGTGCAACTAGTTCTGGAGTACAAATCTTCAGTATTATTGTTGGAATGTTATCACTGTCTATAGCCTTAGTACCTTAACTCCAAGGATAGCTACACAGAACTTGCAAAAGGAACTAATTATCATCAGATCGGATGCAGCTTGGGTCTTAAGGCTTTAGTTAAGATGTCACCCTTCACCATCCTGTGTATATAGTTATGTTCAACAAAGCCTGTTGCTGTTCACCCATGTGTACAGGTCTCACATTATTACAAAGGTGACAACTGTTCAACGCAATGTGCCCTACGGCAGCCACATGGTCATTAGGCCCACTGTACATGCACTCCAACGTCAGCACACTTTCACAGAAGTTGCTGCAAAAGCTCAGCAGATCTGCGAAGAAAAAAATCAGAGTTAACATTTCATGTCCGGTGACTAAGAACTGGGCAACATCCTCCAGCTCCTTATTCATTCACAGGATGAGGGCATCGCTGGCTAGGCCAGCATTTATTGCCCATCCCTAATTGCCCAGAGGGCAGTTCAAAGTCAACCACATTGCTGTGGGTCTGGAGACACATGTAGGCCAGACCAGGTAAGGATGGCAGTTTCCTTCCCTAAAGAACATTAGTGAACCAGTTGGGATTTTCTCAACAATTGACAATTGATTCATGGTCACCATTAGACTCTTAATTCCAGATATTTATTGAATTGAAATTCCACCATCTGCCATGGCAGGATTCAAACCCAGGTCCCCAGAACATAATCTGGGTCCCTGGATTAACAGTCCAGTGGTAAGACGACTGGGCCATCGCCATGCTAACAATAAACTTTTTCTTTTCCTTTCAGGCATCAAGGCCCACAAGATACAACAACTCAAAGGCATCCATGGCTCTCTGGAACCTTCCTCTCCCCTCGTTCCCTCTGACTCCATCCCCTCTCCCAACCCCACCTCCTGTCGGATATTCACCATCCCTCCTAACCTTCCGCTCTCTGATGCGGAATGCTCTGTACTCAGCAAATGCCTCAGCTTTATTCCTCTGCGTTCCCACCTTAACGAATTTGGACATGACGTGATGCCGAACTCTTCTTCCACCATCTTCGCCTCCGTGCTCATTTCTTTGGACAAGAGTCCTCTCCCCGTCCCACAGACCCCTTCGCCCAGTTCCAACACTCTCCCTCCACCTGGACCCCTCCCTCTGGCCTTTTACCTGCACTCGATCTGTTCATTGAGAACTGTCATTAGTTGAGAACTGTCATTAGGCGTGACATTAGTTGCCTCAATTTCTCTGCCCCCACCCCTTCATCAAATCCAACCTATCTCCTTTCGAAATGACTGTACTCCATGCACTTGGATCTAACCCAAAAAAAAAGCGGCTCTGAGGAAGGGTCACTGGACCCGAAACGTTAACTCTGTTTTTTCCTTCACAGATGCTGCCAGACCTGCTGAGCTTTTCCAGCAACTTTGTTTTTGTTCCTGATTTACAGCATCCGCAGTTCTTTCAGTTTTTATCAGTATACTTTTTCTGGGTCTCCTTTCAAAACTTGCTCCTGACTAAGCTCCAGATGAGATGCGTGTGTGCTGCCGTTCATCCTCACAGGCCCCAAAGTCTGTGCTGTACCAGTGGCCAATGGAAAGTCAGTCAGTCAGCTTGGTGTGGGCCAGGAATTGAATACTGCTAGGAACTAAATTTAGGAGACTTGGCTGTTTGCAATAAATTGAAAGAATGTGTGTTTAGTTTGCGGTTTGTTTTGGAAGTCTCAGGGAAAGCATCTTGTGAGTGCACAGAAATGTATCAAAAAGAAGACAGCTACAGCTGCGTCAGCCTGTGTAGAAAGTTTTAGTGTAGTGACTACGGTAGATCTTTACTGAGCTTTAGGTGTTTATAAAGATGCTGCTTACAGAAAAATAACAGTGTGAATTTTGAATTTTTTTCCCGGAGTTTGGAATTAAGTCTTTCCAATCTTCTTGTCTAGTGTAAATTCACCTGATGTTTATTTTCCCTTGTTAAATAAAAATTTCGTTCTTCATGTTCACAATACAGTGACAGCATCTTGTGAATATTTTCATAAACTAACCTCGACATTTAAACAAAACAAAGTGATAATCCAACAGGAAGTTTTACTCTGGGATCGGTATTTTCTGGTAATGGAATCTGGTAATGGAACACAAGTTCATCAATTTATACAATTAAAGATTTAAATTCATAACAGTATCCCTTTAATGGGATGTGAATAATGATCTGACTGCTGAAGGGTCCATTTTAGGATAACATAAAAAGGGGGATGTTGTGGTACATCTTTAACGGGCCTATCTAAATCTGCTAAGCGTTACCAGACAGAATGTGTTTTACTCATGTAATTATCGGGCAGAAAATGGGGACAGTCCTCGAGACCAGATGAGTTAACTAGCCTCCCAGATATTATTCCACATTGCTTCATCTCTTCAGACAAAATAACCCATTTAATTAAGTTACCAGTCCCCCTCATCTGGTTTGTGCACTTGTGTAAGGTAGAAAGTATAATATTTGTTAAGCGACACTTTGATTTTTAAATGCACATCATCATGTTTTCACATTTCTCGATGGATCCGCTCCTCCCTACCTTTCCTCCTCTGCTACAACCCAATGGAATATCTGAGCTCCTCTACTTGAGATCTCTTGTACAGTCCCAATTATAATTGTTCCACTAGTGCTAGCCATGCCTTCACTTGTCTTAGCTCGTGGCTCTGAAATTCCCTCCCTACACATCACTGCCTCTGTACCTCTTGTTCCTCCTCTAAGATAATCCTTCAAATCTATTTCATTGGTCAAGCTTTTGGCTATGCTCAATGCCGAGTCTTATTTAATGATGCTTTTCTGGCATTTTATTGAATTAAGCTTGCTACATAAATGCAATTGCTGTTCTTACTGAGACATAAGCTAGCAATAGCGGGGCCCTTTATGTCACTGTATATAAATACCAAATTCAAACATGTTGTGCATTGAAATTTGCAAAAGAGATCAATCTATTTCTAATATATAAAGATATCAAGGGAAATGGAGCAATGGCAAACAAATGGATTTGAGTTACAGATTAGCTGTGACCCGATTAAATGGCAGAACAGGTTGAATGATTGCCTCTTGTTCTCACTCTTACAAAGACAACTGAAATCAAATAAAGTAGCCACACAAAGCCTTTTCAAATTGTTACAATACAATGCAGTTTACAACAACCATCGGTGTTCCTATGTTCTGAAAGGGATTAGATCCTTAAGCCTGTCACAAGTGCACGGGGAGCCATGGCCCTGGTGAGGGATCTTTCCTGGATGCTAATGTGTTCCGTCTTCCAAGCTTGGACAGGCTGCTATCCATTTCCTGCATTATTTCAGTTGTCACCCATTTTTGGTAATCCCAATGAGAAAGGAGATGAAACATTGCACATGCTTCACTATTCCAATGCTCTGCTCCCATAATGGGGCGGCACGGTGGCTCAGTGGTTAGCACTGCAGCCTCACAGCACCAGGGACCCAGGTTCGATTCCACCCTCGGGCAACTGTCTGTGTGGAGTTTACACATTCTCCCCGTGTCTGCGTGGGTTTCCTCCAGTTTCCTCCCACAGTCCAAAGATGTGCAGGCTAGGTGGATTGGCCATGCTACATTGCCCGTAGTGTTCAGGGACGTGTAGATTAGGTGGATTATAGGGGGATGGGTTTGGTTGGGGTGATCTGAGGTTCAGTGTGGACTTCGTGGACTTCGTGGACTTCGTGGACTTCGTGGACTTCGTGGGCCAAAGGGCCTGATTCTATGATAAGAAGATGCACAGATGAGGAACACAGGGTGAGCAATGCCCACACAAGAGGAATCAATTGTGGCATGGGGCCTCAGTGGTCAGTGCTGCTGCCTCACAGTGTCAGGGATCCCAGGTTCGATTCCACCCTGGAACAACTGTGTGTGGAGTTTGCACATTCTCCCCGTGTCTGCGTGGGTTTCCTCTGGACGTTCCGGTTTCCTCCCACAGTCCAAAAATGTGCAGGATAGCTGGATTAGCCATGCTAAATTGCCCATTGTGTCCAGGGATATGCAGGCTAGGTGGATTAGCCATGGGAAATGTGGAGTTACAGGGATCAGGTAGGGGGCTGGGTCTGTGTGAGATGATCTTCAGAGGGTTAGTGGTGGACACGATGTGCAGAATGGCCTGTTTGCACACTGTAGGGATTCTATGGATCATAATTCAGGTTCAGCACTGACACAACAGCTTCTGGACCATAACCATGCTGTAAATGAATGTGTGTCCTTCCCTTTGCATGTAAATTCTGATTCTTCATGAGCAATCAACCACATGAAACTTTAAACACAGCATTTTAATAAGCCAACAGCAGTATCAGGGGAAAGCTCGCTGATGGGTGACAAGGGTTTACCAATTTGGTCTATTTAATAATTCTCTCTCATTTTGTTTAATATAATCAGGCAGGAAGGAAGTGATTGTTTCCTTGCCGCTCAGGATAATTCCAAGATCAAACCAATGCGGATTTCAGCTCAATAAGAACACATGGAATTTTATTCACGGGGTCCCAGGGGAAGAGCATATCACATCTGTTACCATAACCTCATGTATCTGAGTTCTTGAAATTCTTTCCAGTCGTCATTTGGTACAGATGCTGATGCAAGCTGCAGCTATTATAGCTAATCAATCAGTCAATTAATTAAAGGAGCTGTCCTGTCTGTATCCTAATGCACCAACTAAAGAGATGGTTTTATTGCTAATTCTGCTTTTTTCTGATCCTGGATTTTAAATCTTGTATATATATACAAGATGCCATGTATGGGTCTGCTCTCAGCCCAGCGAGCTACCTTGGCTGACACTGCATAGTCCCACTTGGAATATGCAAAATTCAAGGCACAGAAGCAGGCTGTTTGGTTTAACGTTTGAGTGCAGACCGAAAAATAGCCTAATCCCAATTTCCCATCCTGATCCATGACCCTATAGGCCAACTCAGCCCATATCTGTCTATTTTTAAATGTGAAGGGGGTTTCTGCCTGTACCAGACTTTCTGACAGCAAATTACAAAACCCTATCACTCTCTGGCATTGTATTTTAAATTCATTCATGAGATGTGGGTGTCACTGGCTGGGCCAGCATTTATTGCCCGTCCCTAGTTGCCCTTGAAAAGTGGTGGCGAGCAGCTGCAGTCCTTGTGGTGTTGGGATAAATACAATGCTGCCTCTCCACAGATGGGATCTGCTGAGTACTGTCAGCGTTTCCTGCTTTCATTTTCATTTTGCAGCATCTGCTTTTAGGCTGCAGTGATCACACAGATGCACCAAGCTGCAATAATGCACTTTCAATGATGTCAATGCATAGGATACAAATAACAACATCAGAATTTATTACTGATGCTCTGAGGACACAGATTCCAATCTGACCAAGGCAAATTGCGAAATTTGGATCTAGAATTCAAAACTAACCTAATGGTGACCATATAATATTGTCTATTGTTGTAAAAAACCATCTGCTTCACTAATGTCCTTTAGGAATGGGAATCTGTCACTCCCACTTGCTCTGACCTATGCAAGACTCCAGACTCACAGCAACGTAGTTTAATCTTAACTGCCCTTTGAAATGCTCGAGCAAGGCGCTCAGTTACAGGACTATAACACGATGGTTGAGTTTTTGTGTGACCTCGCTCTATAGAAAATCGTGCTATCGAAAATTGCCACAGAAAATCACGCTATTGGGAAATAACTATAGAAAATCGCTATACTTTTACAGCAGAAAGTTGGCGTTATCCAAACAGCATCGACTATTCAGCAATCGCGTTACAGCCAATTCGCGTTAACGAAACACGTGTATATCAAACTACTATTCAGTCTAAACAAAGGAATCAGACCAGACTGCTACCCAGAAACAAACTAGGCACCAGAAACAACCATGGGAAATACAGCCCTGTCAACCCCTCAAAGTCCTCCTTACCAGCATCTTGAGGTTATTGCTAAAATTGGGTGAGCTACCTCACAGAATGGTCAAGTGATAGCCTGACATATAGTCATAGAGTTATAAAGCTGTACAGAATGGAAACAGACTCCTCAGTCCCACTCATCCACGCTGACCAGATATCCTAAATTAATCCAGTCCCATTCGTCAGCATTTGGCCCATATCCCTCTAAACTCTTCCTATTCATATACCCATCCAGATGCCTTGTAAATCTTGTAATTCTATCAGCCTCCACCACTTCTTCTGGCAGCTCATTCCATACACGCACCACCCTCTGCATGAAAAAGTTGCCCCTTACATCCCTATTACATCTTTCTCCTCTCACCTTAAACCTATGCCTTGTAGTTTTGGCCTCACCCACCCAAGGGAAAAGACCTTGGCCATTCACCCTATCCATTCCCCTCATGATTTTATAAACCTCTATAAATTCACCCCTCAGCCTCTGACACTCCAGGGAAAATAGCCCTAACTGATTCAGCTTCTCTCTATAGTTCAAACCCTCCAGCCGTGGCAACATCTTTTCTGCACCCTTTCAAGTTTCACAACATCCTTCCTATAGCAGGGAGATCAGAATTGAGCACAGTGTTCTAAAAGTGACCTAACCAATGTCCTGTACAGCTGCAACATAATCTCCCAACTCCTATACTCAGTACACTGACCAATAAAGGCAAGCTTACCAAACATCACTGCCCTGTCAAACTGGGACATCATACTCACAGTACCATACCTTACAGACAATGCCCCAGACACCACCATCACCATGCCTGGATATACCTTATCCCACCGGTAGGACAGACCCAGCAGAGATGGCAACACAGTGGTATACAGTGAAAATCTCTAATTCAGCTCCTCAGATTCTCTTCCCTATCATTACAATCCTAGGGACAGCAAACCTGTTACAATGAGGAGTGTAGAAGGGCATGGCAGGAGCAGCACCAGGCTTTCCAAACAGTGAGGTGTCAACCCTGGTGAAGTGCCCATACAGGACAATTTGCCTGCCAGACAGCAGAGTTAACATGCAAAAGACAGGACGAAGTGATCCCACAACCAGTAACCAGATCCAAGCTCTGCAGTCCTGCTACATTCAGACATCCAGATGTGAAAGGTAGTGGACAATGAAACAGCTCACAGGCAGAGGACCCACAAATACCCAGTGGCTCAGTGGTTAGCACTGCTGCCTCACAGCGCCAGGAACCCGGGTTTGATTCCAGCCTCGGGCAACTGTCTGTGTGGAGTTTGCACATTCTCCCTGTGTCTGTGTGGGTTTCCTCTGGGTGCTCCGGTTTCCTCCCACAGTCCAAAAATGTGCAGGCTAGGTGGATTGGCCATGCTAAATTGCCTATCATGTTCATGGATGCTTGGATTAGGGGGCTGGGTCTGGGTGGGATGCTCTGAGGGTCGGTGTGGACTTGTTGGGCCGAAGGACCTGTTTCCGCACTGTAGGGATTCTACGATGAAATATCCCCATCGTCATTGAATGGAGGAGCAAAACTCATCAGAGCAAAAGACAAGGCTGAAGCATTTGCACCAATCCTCAGCCAGAAGTACTAAATGGATGATCCAACTTGGCCTCCATTTTCAGAGGTGCCAGTTGTCAGCCAATTCAATTCACTCCACATGATTTCCAGAAATGGCTGAAGACACTGGATACTACAAAAACTATGGACCCTGACAACCTTCCCTGAACAGTACTAACGACTGCCCTTGACGTTATGGCCTTATTTAAATGAGTGCAGACTGAGTAAAACTGGAGTCAGTGAGAAACGAGGAGAATGCCCTCCGCAGGTTGGAGTCAAACCTCACACAAAGGAAGATGGCTGTGGTTGTTGGAGGTCAGGCATCTCTGCAGGAGTTCCTCAGGGTAGTGTCCTCGGTCCAACCATCTTCAGCTGCTTCATCAATGACCTTCCCTCCATCATAAGGTCAGAATTGGGGATGTTTGCTGATGATTGCACAATGTTCAGCACCTTTCACAACTCCTTAGATTTGGAGACAGTCTGTTCATATGCAGCAAGACCTGGACAACATCCAGTCTTGGGCTGATAAGTGGCAAGTAATATTCTCACCACACAATTGCCAGGAAAGTAACTCACCTCCTGTCTCCCCAAAACTACAAGGTACAAGTCAAGAGCGTAATGGAATATTACCAATTGTTTGGCTAATAGTTTCGAATGAAGAAGGGGAGTGGCGTGGGGGTAAGGGTGGTTTTTACATATTTGTGATTTACATGGGAATGTGAACAATACTCAACAACTCTCAAATAGATTGGCATCAGAGAGGATAAGTCATGACATTCAACATGCATCTCCTTCACAATTGATGTACAGTGGTGACAATGTGCACCAGCTATAAGATGCATTTCAGCAACTCATTGAGGATCTTTAGACAGTACTTTCCAGACTCACAACCACTCCCATATAGAAGGACAAGGACACGAGATATATAGGAACACCACCACCTGCTAGTTCTCCTCCAAGCCACTTACCATCCTGACTTGGAAATATATTGCTGTTCTGTCAGTATCACTGGATCAAAATCCCTCCTAAACAGCATTGTGAGTGTGTTTACATCTAAAGTACTGTAGCAGTAAAAAGGCAACTCACCATCATCGCCACCAGCACAACTTGGGAAGGGCATTAAATACTGATCTATACACTAACATCCGCATCCCATGATTGAATTAAAAAAAAAGGTGCTTTTATATAATGTCACTAATGTGCTTAAAAAGGGATGTGGAAAATCATCAGTGGGTCACGCACAGAGAGCTGTTTCCATTGGCGGAATGATTGAAAACTGGAGCACAGCAATTTAAGGGAATTGGGAATTGGCTGGGGATTGGGAAGATCTGATTTGCTCTTGCAGAGAGCTAGTAATGAACTATAAAGGCTGAGTGGCCTCTTTCAGTTTTCTACCATCCAACTAAGGTGCAGGAGCATCATCAACTGAGGGGTGCACATAAGGAATTACTCGGACAACTGAATCAGTTCGAGGTTAAAGAGCATTGTGTAGAAAGACAGAGCAGTTGCTTGGACATGGACAGGAAATTCCAGAGCTTAGCACCAAGCAGCTGAAGGCACAGCTACCAATGATGGACTGAAAGAACTTGGTAATATGACAGAAGCCAGAATTGGAGGAGCAAGGCACTGTCAGAGACATCAAAGATTGAAACAATTACAAGCAATTCCCATGTAAATCACAAATATGTATAATCTCACCTCCCCCACCACGATTCCCCTGAAACTAGACAAATGGTGCAATTAAAGAAATAAAAACAATGATAGGCTACAGAGTGACTTTTCCTAACTGAACGACTGTGATACTAACTGTGCTAAAACATTACATATTAATTCAGATGGTAAAGCAGGAATGTGACAAAACATCTTTCAAACTGAACCAAAAGATGTTTACAGCTCTTTAGAGCATTTTACGTTTAGTTGAACAAAAGGGGTTCGAGGGTTGTGAAGGGCAGCCAGGCGAATGTTATTGCAATCAGATTGGCCCTGATCATATTGAATACTAGAGCAGGCTCGAGAGTTCAAATGGCCTGCACTCGCTCCCACTTTGTACAATCTTATTGGATTCTTTTCTGGAAATCAAGCTGAGAAATAGCTCCAAGGAAGCTCTGAGGAATAGCTTCTGAGGAAGGGTCACCGGACCCGAAACGTTAATTCTGGTTTTTCTTTCACAGATGCTGCCAGACCTGCTGAGCTTTTCCAGCAACTTCTGTTTTTGTTCCTGAGAAATAGCTCTGCAGTTCTATGAAGCTTCTAAATCCCATCAAACGCAGGGACAGCATCTGGACTTCACTGTAAGCTGCCAAACTTTCATTAACTTAAATTGAATGTATCAGTGTTTACTCAGCTCCTTTTGGCATCATCTCCACAAAGCCTAATATTTAAAAACCAACAAATACTGTCAACTGTAAATGCAATAACTGTCAAGCTTTCTGGACACCTACTTAACCTCTAATAACATTCTTCTAATGTTGCAGAAGTGTTAAATCTTGTTAAATCAGAAACACAAGGCATGAAAGAAAATGCACGGTTATTTCAGGCAAGTGCAACCACACTGAAGATTTACTTGATTCTCGCTAGACTCCATTTTCCCTGTTTAAATTCAATTTCTCAAGTAGCATTGAGGTCGGAATACAACTTGCAGTGAATGCCTCAGCTCCCCAAGCACTAATAACATTACACTGCTTTAGCTTGTCCAGCTAGCTTCTAGTCCCCACTTTGCATCTCGTTGCATTGAACATTGGTTCATACTGTCAACGAAATATGTTCATATTTTCGCCTCCTCCTTATTCCCTGTTTAGTCGTTGCTGAGCAAGACTCACCATGACAATGTATGACACGCTAACTGAATCTTATTGTATCTCATTGAGGGGAGGTTTCTACTTCATTTTAGATGAGCTTCCCTTGGTGACAGACTTTTCATCAAATGTGGGAATGGTTTTGATCCGTCGCTTTACTGTTAGCACTCGGGATAGACAGGGTGGGAAACATCACCATGAAATCAGGTATTTTATGGGCTACAATTTAAGGGGTGGGTGATGGCCTAATGCTATTATCACTGGACTGTTGATCCAGAGACCTACATGACGTCCTGCACACCTGGGGTTCAAATCCCCTCATGGTCTTTTTTTAAGATAAACAATAAATGTTGGTCCAGTCCAGAGATGCCCTCATCCCAGGAATTTAAAAAGAAATCGCTCAACCTTCCTGCATGTGTAGAAATCAAATACCAAACCTGTTCTGAGAAATATCTCTCAGATAGAAACCAAACTTTGGAGCCAAATGTGTTGGGTGTTGAGTGTTTTCGATAATAACTTGCCCTTCCCAGTGCAGCAGGATGGAAAATCAAAAAGTCTTGACGCTTTTCTGGAACACAGTTTCAGGGAAGCCCAGGCAGTGAGTATCGTATTTGATCACAAAATAAGATGTTTGAGCCACTCGTCACACACCTTTCTAGCATAAACTGAGGACTGGGAACCTTTAATAGTTTATATCCTCTAACCCAGTTGTACAACCTCCTCCTCTTAAATCTACATTTGTGGGATTGAATCCAGGAATCTTTGTGGTCTTTCATTCCAGTCTGTAGAGTGTAATTATTGATTGCACTGCACTGTTGAGCGACCTGAGGAGGAATCTTCAACGTTGATGGGTCAGTGTTAGAGAAGAGGAGTGTACTGGGGCTTTTTAATTGATGTCTCTGTTGATTGTTGACACTAATACCACTGTCATCAATATCAATGAACTAAACTGACATCTTCCTGCAACATTAGACAAAAACGTACAAAATTATTTTCGGGAAAGGACAGGATCCCGATGCCGGAAAGCCCCCAAATCTAAATATAAAGCATGCAAGTTAAGTCTGAAATATCTGAAATCTAAAGCACAGCAGGTTCTTCAGGCAATGGAGGAGATTAATGTTTCAGATATAATCCCTTTTGTCGAACTGGGAACTGGAAGATAACATAACTCCAGTTATCAACAGAACAAAATGGAGTTCAGAGCAAAGGGCAAAAGGACTGAATTCAACATAGAGAGCTGACTGGTCACAGAGGATGGGGGGAGTTGGATGAAATCTTGTTTCTCCTCTAAAGTGCTGAGCGAGTCGGTGGGTAGAGGGTAAGGCAGGGCCAGCAAGGTTGGCAGAGGGGCAGCTTTGAGTGTTCAGACCATCTGGCAGGAACCTGGATGAGCTTTATCAATTCAGGAAGAGTTTCAAGGTTCCTGTAAGCTCTGGATGAATCTTTGGAAAGGTTAACTCAGTAACTTACCACTTTTTAATCGAGTGGCCTGAAACAGTCCTTTAAAGACAATCTAAACAGATCATTCAGCCACTACTAATGTGTACTTCGGAATGGATCTGGGATCTCCAACTGGCTTAGGATCAATGCCACTTCCTCCTCAGGGGGTGAAGGAAATTCAGCATGCCCATAAAGTCTCTCACCAACTTTTATAGATGCGCCATAGAAAAAATTCTATCTGGGCGCATCGCGGCTTGGTATGGCAATTGCTGTGCCCAGGACTGTAAGAAACTACAGAAGGTTGTGAACACAGCCCAGAATATCATGGAAGCTAATCTCCCTTCCATGGACTCCATTTACTTCTCATTGCCACGGAAACGCAGCCAACATCAAAGACCCTTCCGTCCCCAGTTATAATCTCTTTCAACACCTTCCATCAGGCAGAAGATACAAAAGCTTAAAATACATGTACCAACAGATTCAAGAACAGCTTCTTCCTTGCTGTTAATAGACTTCTGAATGGACCTCTCTAACTTCAAATCTAATGTTGATCTTGCTTTTGTATGCCTCCTGTGCAGCCATAATTTTGTATGCCTCGTCTTGTTCAAACACCCTGTGATCTGAATGTCCTTGCATGTTATAATCCGCCTGTACTGCTCCCAAAACAAAACTTTTCACTGTACTTAGGTACATGTGACAATAAAAAAAATTAAAAAAAATCAAAATATGGGATTTCAGAGCCCCCTTCCCCTCCCCCATCTCTGAAGAAGGGTCCAGACCCGAAACATCAGCTTTCCTGCTCCTCTGATGCTGCCTGGCCTGCTGTGTTCATCCAGCTCTACACCTTGTTATTTCAAAGTATGGGGTCCTGCCTGAATAAAGCAGGTAATTTGGTGAACCATGTGAACACCCCAACAAAAATACAGGTAGGTAAGACTAGAGGGGACACAGTTTGGTAAATTTAGGTTTGTTTGACTTTTTAATTGGAACACCATGTTTCTGCCTGGTAATAGGGATTAAAATGGCCTTAAATGTTTGCATTGTGATACGTCAATTTGAAATATGTTCAGTAAAAGTAGATAAGACATATTGTGTCTGTTGTAATGTGAGAAACCCGGCAGGGAACTTGTGCCCTGTAAGTTCCCACATACAGTATCCAGCAAATCTGTTTATGGTGGTGTTGGCTGAATGATAAATATTTGTCAGGAAAGCTGGTCAAAGTCCTTTGCAAAGAGAACAGCAGGATACCATACATCCAGCTGCCAAACATACTTAAGATTAAATAATGAACCAAATGACAGACACATTCTGGCTGTGATAAATGGTTAACACATCTGCTTGATTGCACAGATATATCACATAAAACAGAATAATCCTCCTAATCTCTAACCAGTGAGAGAATTTCAGTTTCATTCATGGTAGATGCATGCTCGCTGATGATTGCACAATGTTCAGTACCATTCGCGACTACTCAGATACTGAAGCAGTCAGTGTCCAAATGCAGCAAGATCTGGACAATATCCAGGCTTGGGCTGACAGGTGACAAGTATCATTTGCACCACACAAATGCCAGGCTATGACTATCTCCAATAAGAGATAATCTAATCATTGCCCCTTGACATTCAATGGTCATCACTGAATCCCCTACTATCAACATCCTGGGGTTACCATTGACCAGAAGCTCAACTGGACTCACCACATTAACACAAACACAAGCAGCTGCAGTGAGTAACTCATCTCCTGACTCCCCAAAGCTTGTCCATCATCCACAAGGCACAAGTCAGGAGTATGATGGAATACTCCCCACTTGCCCAGATGGTCGCAACTCCAACAACACTCAAGAAGCTTGGCACCATCCAGGACAAAGCAGCCATCTTGTTTGGCACTGCATCCACAAATATCCACTCCCTCTCCCACTAACGCTCAGTAGCAGCAGTGTGTACTATCTATAAGGTACACTGCAGAAATTCACCAAAGATCCTCAGACAGCACCTTCCAAACCCACAACCACTTCCATCTTAGAAGGACAAGGGCAGCAGATATATGGGAACACCACCTCCCGCATGTTCCCCTCACCACTCACCATCCTGACGTGGAAATATATCACCATTCCTTTACTGTCGCTGGGTCAAAATCCTGGAATTCCCCCCCTAAGGAAGTTGTGGGTCAACCCACAGCAGGTGGAGTTCAACGGTTCAAGAAGGCAGCTCACCACCACCTTCTCAAGGGCAACTAGGGACGGGCAATAAATGCTGGTCAGCCAGCAACACCCACCTCCCACAAATGAATAAAAAAAGGTCACTGGCTAGATCAACATTTATTGCCCAGAGGCCAGTGTTAACCACATTACTGTGGGTCTGGAGTCACATATATATCAGACCAGATAAGTGCATTAATGAAGCAGATAAGGTTTTCCCCTTACAATGGACAAACGTTTCATTGTCATTGTCAGACTTTTAAATAAAGATTTGTGTTGAATTCAAATACCACCTTCAGCCATGGTGAAAATGGTGAAAATGGACTCCGATTTACTGGTTGTGAGCTTTTGCTCAATTCTGCAGGATCCAAACTGGACATTGAGTCTTTGAGTTATAGAAAAGTGAAGGCATAGCAGAAGACCTGTTGTGCTTTTTTTCTGCAAGTGCAGATCAGCTAGTTACACTCTCCAGTTTACTGTAATACCTGTTGTATTAGGTTTCACAGTCAGGATGTCAGTACACTTTAGACACACACTTATAATATTGTCACTGTATCATAGAATGTGACCTGAAGGTATAAAGGTCTCATAATCCATCTTACCTTAAGGTTAACTGAAGTAAGACATGTTACAAGAAGCATGCTGCTCTGTGTAATCTAATAGTGTGATAAAGCCTGGTCACTTATGTGCCTGCAAAAGTGATGTTGGCCCACAATAGTTAGTTGTACTAATTATCTGTCAGATTCTTCAATACCATGTTATCCATGCTCAGTTTCTTATGTCATGACAGATAGAATTAGCATTGCTGCATCAGGTAAAATACTTTGCTGAATGCAAAATCACATCATATTTAACATATTTACAAATTCTTCATGATACCCGTGGTAGATACTTAGAAGAATAACTGGACAACAAAGAATTCCTAAGCTGCATCAGTTTCTGTGAACATAGACAGCTAACACAGCGCTGCACAAAGGACGTTAACTACCAAACAAGACAGACATTTTCTTTTGAAAGGAAGGTAAGCTCTTTCAAGATGGCAGAAATTTCTCAGATGGTATCAAATTCAAAATTAAAAACAAGTCACAATTTACTTTTGAGCTGAGACGCTACAAAGAGCTGGGTGCCCAGTACAGTCTGATAGCTGATACAAAAATAACAAGTTCTAGCAACAGTAGCAGAATTTGGTTCTTAAAGCAATAAAAACACTTTTCACTTCTGTTGAGGACAAAGTCAAGGAACATTTTGTTTTAAATTTACACTGACTCAAAGGTATACTTTTAGCTTTAAGGCAGAATGTTAATAATAGAAACCTCATTATGGAATGGGTATCCATTGATGCCTTTATTGATTAACAATTATTGAGACAATGTATACAGTTCTATTTTACAGATTATGCTGATAATTCTAAGAAAGAGATTTGAAAATCTGACAGGCAGAGCTTTGCAAATTTAATTCATCAAGTCTTTCTGTGGGTGTTAAGAAAGGTCCAGAAAAGAGCTGGAATATTTTCAAAGACCTGCTCAGAGAAAGAATTATCTTCAGTGTGAATAGATTCCAAATCATCTTACACAGACAAAAACTCCACACTGAGTGACAATACGTGATTTTCATGGCTTGCTGAAATATTTTACCTGTTTGATACCAATAGTCCAGTGGTGGCAGAAGTACCATCCCACTAAAATATCACGTTCATGTTACAATAAGGACACATGGATATTGAACACACAGGATAGCAACCGCATGAACCTGTGTACTGGACAGGGATGAAGCAGGATATTTCATGACTTATAAATGCATGTGAGACATACCAAGCATAACAAACCCCAGCACGATGTCCCATCTGCTTCTTAGGTGAAAGTAGCAAATGACCTATTCACAGTGCACTTGGAAGATAATATTCTGGAGATGAATTGCTTCTGTAAGTTTCCCATTGTTTGACGAGCCAACAATGCATGCTATTTTCAGATTACTCAGTTTCTTGGGTCAGGTAATGTCAGATAATGGGCCACATATCATTGGCAAACCATTTTGAGACATGTATACTCAATGTGGAGTGACCTATATCACATAATTACCCTATTATCCATACTCAAGCAGTACGACAGAATGTTTGGTATGGGCTATCAAATCCATGATCATTAAGCAAGGAAGCAAGATTTTTGTGTTACATTGCTGCATTTTCATTCAGCATCAATGGAGAAGGGGCTACCAACTTCAACACAGCTTATATTAAGAAGGCAGCGTGATAGCTCAGTGGTTTGCAGACTGCCTCACAATGCCAGGGACCCGGGTTTGATTCCAGCCTTGGGTTACTGTCCCTTTAGAGTTTGTACATTCTCCTAGTGTCTGTGTGGGTTTTCTCTGGGTGCTCTGGTTTCCTCCCACAGTCTAAAGATGTGCAAGTTAGGTGGATTGGCCATGTTAAATTGCCTGTAATGTTCAGGGATGTGTAGATTAGGTGGGTTACAGAGAAAGGTTAGGGGGATGGGTCTGGGTGGGATACTCTGAGGGTCAGTGTGGACCTGTTTGGCTGAAGGGCCTGTTTCCACACTGTAGGGATTCTATGATTCCATGAAGATCTGCATGAAAGAGATGACCCGCAAATTATCTAACCATTTCAAGACAAAGATATTCTTCTTCAAAGGCAGAGGAGAAAGAAAGAGATACACATGATTGAGGAGGTAGAGAACTATTAAACCTGTGAATTGGGCAGAAAGTGTGAGTTAGAAATCCAAGTACAGATACTTGGAAACCTGCAAAAGTTTCCAGAATATGTAACCAGTCCAGATCAAACTAAGCCATCACTGATCCTGGGAAAAGGAAAGGAACCAGCTCAGACCCATGTATTACACATCAACTATGCATGAAGAAAGCATGGAACAACATTTTGCCAATGTTGACTGTGAGAATGATGTTGAGTGACATCACTTAATAGCAGGGTGACCAAGAGGTCAAACAAGTATGACAGAGGAAGGTGTGTTTAAAGGTCTTGGGGAGGAGGCATTAATTGAAGAAAATAATATCAAGTGAATGCACAGAAATTTGCCAAAAAGGAAACCGATTACACAATTGGTATGGAGGCAATTGGTTTGAGTTTTGGCAAATTTCGGTACATTCAAATGTTGCTATTTTCATTCAATTGATATCTCTTCCCAAGACTTTTAATCAAGCTGTTAAATCAGCTTGAACTGTTAACTGTTGCTTAACATGGGATCCATGACCTCATATCCTGGATGACTTTGTAGGATTATTTTCTCTCTGACCTCTCCGCAGCCATCTTTTCTTTCATCTACTCATGGGGTGTGTGTGTGTGTGTGTGTGTGTGACTGGCTGGGTCAGCACATCTTACCTGTCCCTAGTTCCGCCTGGGAATGTGGTGATGAGCTGCCCTCTTGAAATGCTCCAATCCATTTGGCGTCGCTAGACCCACTAGGTCATTAGGGAGAGCATTCCAGGAATTTGACCTTGCGACACTGTGACAATACTATGACTTTAAGAGATGTATTTTGTCCTGATTTTTTTTTCTATGAAGCGGGGTTGAGACAGAAGTATTGAGTGGACTGCTTCCATTCAATAACGTAAATCACTTGTGAGGCCTTGGGGTTGTTTTTAAAGTAGTAACAATAGAAACAGCCTGAATTTGTGGGGTCAAGCTCCCAGAGAACCAAGATTTGAAATTTAGCTTTCAGTAGCTGTTTGGTCTTGGGAAGAGCAGTTACCATACCAAGCTATGAGTCATCTCTCTCTCTCTTTCTCTCTGTGTTAACCTAAAGGCTTGGGTAGCCTTCCTGCCACTAGAATTACATGTGAAACAACCTGTTTTATTGACTTTGCTTTCACAAAAGGTGCCTTTATGGGATATTACTGTTTTGGAACAGTTAATGAGTAGTTTATCATTCTGTTGAGTCTTTCGATAGAGTTACAGTTAATCCAATTCTTTTTTTTAATTTTGTCTGTACTTGAAGTATAGTGCATGATTAAAGTGTGTTGTGCTTCAAGCCCAGTACTTTGAGCAACTAAATTGTATTTGGGACACAATGCCTGGCACTTGCCTTTAAAATAAGAAAAGGTTGGGGTCTGGGCTCCCTCCTTGACATGGGTTGAAGGGCTTTGGTTTGGTCTGTAAAGACACAGACGGAGCAGCGATGTATTAACAAGTCAGGATGGTGAGTGACTTGGAGGGGAACTCGCAGGTGGTGGAACTCCCATGTATCCGCTGCCCTTATCCTTTGAGATGCCATTGATCATGGGTTTGGAAGGTCCTGTCTAACGATCTCTGGTGAATTTCTCCTGTGCATCTTGCACACTGCTGCAACTGAGCTAAGAAGTGGAGAGACTGAATGTTTGTTATTGTGGTGCCAATTAAGCGGGCTGCTTTGTCCTGGATGGTGCCAAGCTTCTCGAGTGTTGTTGGAGCTGCACCCATCCAGGCAAGTGGGGAATGTTCCATCACACTGCTTACTGATTGATTGATTTATTGTGGTCACATATCCCAAGATACAGTGAAGGGTGTTGTTTTGGCGGCTGTACACATATACGCTTCCTTGACAGTCACCTCAACATGGGTGGACCAGGACAGATTGTTGGTGATCATCGCTCCCAGGAACCAGACACTGTTGACCATCTCCATCTCAACATCATTGATGCAGATGGGAGGGTGCCTTCCACTCCACTTCCAAAGACAATGACCAGCCCCTTTGTTTTGCTGATGTTGACATAGAGATTGTTTCCTTTACACCACGCCGCTAAGCACTCAATCTCTTTTTTGTATTTTGTCTCATCGTTGTTTGAGATCCAACCTACAATGGCGGTGTCATCGGCAAACCTGTAAATGGAGTTGGGGTGGAATTTGGCCACACAGTTGTATGTGTATAAGGAGTATAGTAGGGAGCTGAGTACACAGCCTTGCGGGGCACCTGTGGTTGAAGATTATAATGGAGGATACATTGTCACCTATCATGACTGATTGGGGTCTTTGGGTCAGGAGTGTGGTCTATGTGTTTATGAGTTGAGCATCCAGTTACAGAGTACAGCAGAGACCTGGGTCTCGGAGTTTAGACATGGCTTATGCCTTGTAGATGGTGGACAGGCTTTGGGAAGTCAGGAGCTGAGTTACTCGCTGCAGTATTCCTAGACTCTGGCCTGCTCTTGTTACCACATTATATGGGAAGTTCAGTTCAGTTTCTGGTCAATGGTAACACCCAGAACATTGATAGTTGGGGATTCAGTGATGGTAACACTATTGAATGTCAAAGAGTGATAGTTAGATTATCTGTTATTGGAGATGGTTATGGCTTGGTATTTGTGTGGCGTGAATCTCATTTCTCATTTGTTAGCCCAAACCTGGACATCGTCCAGCTCTTGTTACATTTGAACATGGACCAACTCAGTATCTGAGGAGTCATGAATGGTCCTGAACATTGTACAATCATTGGCGAACATCCCCACTTCTGACCTTATGCTGGAGGGAAGGTCATTGATGAAGCAGCTGAAGATGGTTGGACCTGGGACACTACCCTGAGGAACTCCTGCAGAGATGTCCTGGAACTTTGTCAGATATGAATCTAACCACCAAAGAGTTTGCCCCCTGATACCCATTGATTCCAGTTTTGCTAGGGCTCCTTGATGCCACACTCGGTCGAATGCAGCCTTGATGTTTGGGCTGTTGCTTACACCTCACCTCTGGAATTCAGCTCTTTATGTTTGAACTCAGGTTGTAATAAAGTCAGGAGCTGCGTGGCCCTGGCAGAACCCAAACTGGGCGTTACTGAGCAGGTTATTGCTGAGCAGGTACTTCTTGATAACGCTGTTGGTGACACCTTCCATCACTTTACTGATGATCGAGAGTAGTCTGATGGAGCAGTGGTTGGCTGGATGGGATTTGTCCTGCTTTTTATGTACAGAACATACCTGGGCAATTTTCCACATTGTGGGGTAGATGTTGTAACTGTACTGGAACAGCTTGTCTAGGGGAGCAGCAAGTTCTGGAGCACAAATCTTCAGTATAATTGCTGGAATGTTGTCAAGACCCAGAGGCTTTGTAGTATCTGGTGCCTCCAACAATTTCTCGATATCACATGGAGTGAATCAAATTGGCTGAAGACTGGTATCTGTAATGCTAGGGACTAATGGTGGAGACTGAGATGGATTCACCACTTGGTACTTCTGGCCGAAAAATGCTACAAATGCTTCAGCCTTATCATTTACACTGACATGCTGGGCTCTTCTATCATTGAGGATGGGAATATTTATGGAGCCTTCTCCTCCAGTGAGTAGTTTAATTGTCCACCATCATTCACAACTGGATGTGGCAGACATATAGAGCTTAGATATGATCTGTTGGTTGTGGGATCGCTTAATTCAGTCTATCACTTGCTGCTTTTGCAGTTTGGTGTGCAAGTAGTCACGTTTGATAGCTTCACCAGGTTGACACTCCATTTTCAGGTATGCCTGGTGCTGCTCCTGGCATGCCCTCCTGCACTCTCCATTGAACCAGGGTTGATCCCCTGGTTTGATGGTAATGGTTGAGTGGGGGATATGCTGGGCCATGAGGTTACAGATTGTGCTGGAGTACAATTCTGCTGCTATTGATGGCACACAGGGCCTCATGGATGCCCAGTCTTGAGTTGCTAGATCTGTGCGAGGTCTGTCCCATTTAGCACGGTGATAGTGCTATGCAGCACAATGGAGGGTATTGTCAATATAAAGGTGGGACTTCATCTCTGCAAGGGTTGTGCGGTGGTCACTCTTACCGATACTATCATGGACAGATGCATCTGCAGCTGGCAGATTGGTAAGGATGAGGTCAAGTATGTTTTTCCCTCTTGTTGTTTCCCTCACCACCTGCTGCAGACCCAGTCTAGCTGTTATGTCCTTTAGGACCTGACCAGCTCGATCAGTAGTACGCTGCCGAGCGGATGTTGAAATCCCCCACCCAGAGAACATTTTGTGCCCTTGCCATCCTCAGTGCTTCCTCCAAGTGTTGTTCAACATGGAGGAGTACTGATTCATCAGCTGAGGGAGGACGGTATGTGGTAATCAGCAGGAGGTTTCCTTGCCCATGTTTAACCTGAAGTTATGAGACTTCATGGGGTCTGGAGTCAATGTTGAGGAGTTCCAGGCCAGTTCTCTCCAGACGAAGGGTCTAGGCCCAAAACGTCAGCCTTCCTGCTCCTCTGATGCTGCTTGGCCTGCTGTGTTCATCCAGATCTACACCTTGTTATCTCAGATTCTCCAGCATCTGCAGTCCCTACTATGTCTGTATACCACTATGCTGCCCCCTCTGCTGTGTCTGTCTTGCCGGTGAGACAGGGCATATCCAGGAATGATGATGGTGGTATCTGGGACACTGTCTGTAAGGTATGATTCCATGAGTATAACCATGTCAGGTTTGACTAGTCTGTGAGGCAGCTCTCCCAATTTTGGGACGATCCCCCAGATGTTAGCAAGAAAGACTTTGCAGGACACAGCAGTTGTCATTTCTGTTGATCCCAGGTGATCTGTCCAGTTTTATTTCTTTTTTGAGACTTCAAAGCAATTAATACAAGTGCTAAGCCATTTCAGAAAGCAGTTAGGAGTCAACCACATTGCTGTGGGTCTGGAGTTACATGTAGGTCAGACCTGGAAAGGATGTCCTGAAGGACATTAGTGAGCCACATGTGTTTCATCAGCTGATGAATCAGTACTCTTCCATGTTGAACAACACTTGGAGGAAGCACTGAGGATGGCAAGGGCACAAAATGTACTCTGGGTGGGGGTTTCAATGCCCATCATCAAGAGTGGCTCGGCAGCAGTACTACTGATCGAGCTGTTTCATGACAATGGATAATGTTTTCATGATCATCAGTAGATCCTTCATTCCAGATATTTACTGAATTAAAATTCCTTTTGCTTCTGGAGTTTTCTTCTCGCAACTCAGGCTTCTCCTTAGGCCTGCCCTGACAAGTTTTAAAGACGGCTACAAACAACACATCTGCAGCCATGGACCTTTTCAGTCTGAATGAACCTGCTTCTGGGTTAGAAACTCAAATCAGTAACAACTTTGCAACTACCTCCTTAAGTGCTCTGTTCGTTACTTAGTTATAATCGAATGATTCCTTGAAAGTGCACTTTAACTCACTATTCAAGAAAGACTTTCTGGCCATTCTTAAAAAATACAGACCTTCACAAAACTAAAAACAAAAATCTTTTTTTCCTCTACTTTAGAACTTAATTTCCAAATATTAAAAATGCATTCTGAGCCTTCATCACAAAACAAAAGCATACGTGTGATTTGCCTTCCCTATTGCTTACTGGAAACGTATGTGCACTTTGTGAGTTTCTTGTGTTAGAACAGCCACATTTCTCTGAACAGCAACATTTACAAATTTCATAAAAATCAGCTTTCTATTCCTATGACTGAAGTGAATAGCTTCAGGAATGTTAAGGAAAAGTATACAGTTAATGACAGGACTCCGAACAGCATTGATGTATAGAAGGATCTTGGGGTTCAAGTCCATAGTTCCCTGAAAGTGGCCATGCAAGAAGATAAGGTGGTAAAGAAGGCATATGACATGCTTGCCTTTACTGGTTGGGGATTTGAGTACAAGAGTCGGGATGTCATGTTGCCAGCTTTATAAGACTTTAGTTTGGCCACACATAGAATATTGCATTCAATTCTAGTCGCCACACACAGGAAGGATGTGGAGGCTTTGGAGAGAGTGCAGAAGAGGTTCACCAGGATGCTGCACAGTTTAGAGGGCATGAGCTATAAGGGGAGGTTGAAAAACTCGGGTTGTTTTCTGTTGAGTGGCGGAGGCTGAGGGGAGACTTGATAGAAGTCTATAAAACTATGAAATGCATTGAAAGGATTGACGGTCAGAATCTTTTTCCCAGTGTTGAAATGTCTGACACTAGGGGGCATGCATTTAAGGTGAGAGGGGGAAAGTTCAAAGGGGGCATGAGGGGCACGTTTTTTACACAGACAATGGTAGTAGTGTAGAATGCACTGCCAGGGGTGGTGGTGGAGGCAGATAGAATAGGGACATTTAAGAGACTTTTGGATAAGCACATGAAAATACAAGGAATAGATGGATATGGCCCAAAGGTAGGCAGAAGGGATTAGTTTCATTTGACGTAATGTTTGGTACAACATTGTGGGCTGAATAGCCCATTCCTGTGCTGTACAGTTCTATGTTCAATGTTCACTCTCCCCCACATCTACCATTTTGTTACCCATTCACATAAACCTGTTTATATCTCTGCAACTTCTTTCTTCCTCACAGTTTACCTTTCCACCTGCATTTTTGTTATCAGAAAATGCAAATACATTACTCTCTGTTTCTGTGCCGGAGTCACTAGGGTCATAGAGTCATAGAGATATACAGCACGGAAACAGACCCTTTGGCGAACTTGTTCATGTTGACCAGATATCCTAAATAAATCTAGTCCCATTTGCCAGCATTTGGCTCATATTCCTCTAAACCCTTCCTATTCATATACCCATCCAGATGCCTTTTAAATCTTGTAATTGTACCAGCTTCCATCACTTCCCCTGGCAGCTTGTTCCAGACATGCACCACCCTCTGTGTGAAAAAGTTGCCCCTCAGGTCCCTTTTAAAAGTTTCTCCTCTTATCTTAGATCTATGTCCCCTATTTTTGAACTCCCCACCCCAGGGAAAAGACCTTGACTATTCACTCTATCCATGCCGCTCATGATTTTATAAACTTCTATAAGGAAATCTAATGTAGATTGTAAATAGCTGAGAGTCTTTCCAGTACTCCATTAGTCACAACCGATCAACTTAAAAATACCTCATTGAAGTTAATTCTCTTCTCCCTGCCCATTCATTAATTCTCTACCAATCATAAAATATTACCTCAATTCCATGAGCCCTAATTTTGCATATTAACCTTTCATGTAGCATCTTTTTGAATACATTTTGCAAATCTAAATGCAAAGGATCTACTGGCTCCCCTTTATCTACCTCGCTTGTTTCATCATTAAACAAGTTTCATAAAATTGGCATATTAGATTTCTCGTTTCTAAATCACGTTGACTTGTTCTAATCATACTACACTTTTCAAATTGCACTGTTATGTCTTCCTTAATAGGAGATTCCAGTTCTGTCCTGATGACTGAAATCAGATTAATGGCTTGTACTTCCCTGTTTTCTCTCCCTCTTTTCCTTCTTGAACAGCCTTGGCACAATTACCAACTTGATGGGACCCTTCCCAAACCTAAGGAATTTTGGACAATTGTAGTTAGCACACCCTCCAGCTCTGTCGTTATCTCTTTAACAATCCCAGGAAGTAGGACATCAGATCCCAGGGATTTTTCAGATTTTAGTTTCTTAGGCTCCCTCCTGTCTCAATCTATGAAATGCCATAACCATCAGGTCTCCCTGCAAAAATTTATTGTGTTGAGTCAACAGAACAGACTGTCAAGTCTGTTGCTGTGTTTCAGCAGAATTATCTTGGGGTCAGCACGTCAAAGAGCTCTGGCCCGTATCAAAAAGAGGTCATTTAATATTCCCAATTCACACCAGATCATTTTCTTATGTTCTGCATGGTTAAAGTGGAAATGAACATTTACAGAGCAGCAGTATTAGGTTGTTTCATGCTCAAACATACGAGAAGATCACTTCACTGATGTCAAACAAAATTTCAACGTGTCACTCGCCTTTACTCAAAGCTTGCCTTTGTGAGTAGTCAGCAGCTCTGAAACCAGGCTTGAATACCCCTCGGAAATAAAGGTGGCCTCTGCTCTCTCTCTCTCCGATTTGTCATGTTGGCAGGGAAGCGGTTACAAAGCCCTTCAGGCCTGTCATCAAAAAGACATTTTGAGAGATCAGGTTCATAGAAACACATGAAATTAAATACAGTTTACTCGGTCAGAAAGAAGGGGTTCAACTAGCTCATCTCTTATGTCTATTCATGCTCTACAACAGCCTTCGACATGAGCTGCCTGTATTAATAACCAGACACATACAAGAAGCAAAAAGAACTACCCTATCTAATTGCACCAATGTAGCCTTTGGTAGACTTTGACCACTTGCCTGGAAATCCAGAGGGGTCGACCCTGCAAAATGAAAGTCGATTGAATAACAGTCCTGCTGTAGACAAGCATGATGCAGGCTGTGTATCAGTGTTATGCCAAAAAGCTCAACTCATTTCTCTTACGCTGCTGTTAGAAACTTCTGAAAATCAAACGCAGGAGATAATATTAGATGTTAAGATGCTCACCTGAACCGTGGGTACCTGAGTGATCCCTTTAAGTGATTGTAAGTGAAAGGTCAACAAAGGAAGTGTTAAGAACATAAGAGCATAAGAACTAGGAGCAGGAGTACGCCATCTGGCCCCTCGACCCTGCCCCGCCATTTAGTAAGATCATGGCTGATCTTTTGATACTCAGCTCCACTTACCCGTCCACTCACCATAACCCTTAATTCCTTTACTGTTCAAAAATTTATCTAGTCTTGCCTTAAAAACATTCAGCCAGGTAGCTTCAACCGCTTCACTGGGCAGGGAATTCTACAGATTCACAACCCTTTGGGTGAAGAAGTTCCTCCTGACCTCAGTCCTACATCTGCTTCCCTTTATTTTGAGGCGATGCCCTCTAGTCCTAGCTTCACCTGCTACCGGAAACAACCTCCCTGCCTCCACCTTATCTATTCCCTTCATAACCTTATATGTTTCTATAAGATCTCCCCTCATTCTTCTGAATTCCAATGAGTATAATCCCAGTCTACTCAGTCTCTCCTCATAATCCAACCCTCTCAACTCTCGAATCAACGGAGTGAATCTCCTCTGCACCCCCTCCAGTGCTAGTATACCCCTTCTCAAGTAAGGAGACCAAAACTGCACACAGTACTCCAGGTGTGGCCTCACCAGGACCCTATACAGCTGCAGCATAGCCTCCCTGTTTTTAAACTCCATCCCTCTAGCAATGACGGACAAAATTCAATTTGCCTTTTTAATTACCTGCTGCACCTGCAATCCTACTTTTAGCGATTCATGCACAAGGACACCCACGTCCCTCTGCACAGCAGCGTGCTGCAGTTTTTTACCATTTAAAACATAGTCCATTTTGCTGTTATTCCTATCAAAATGGATGACCTCACACTTATCGACATTGTACTCCATCTGCCAGACCTTTACCCACTCACTTAGACTATCTATGTCCCTCTGCAGACTTTCAGTGTCTTCTGCACACTTTGCTCTACCACTCACCTTAGTGTCATCTGCAAATTTTGACACACCACACTTAGTCTCCAACTCCAAATCATCTATGTAAATTGTAAACAGTTGCGGTCCCAACACTGATCCCTGAGGCACACCACTAGCCACTGACCGCCAACCAGAAAAACACCCATTTACCCCTACTCTTTGCTTTCTACTGGTCAACCAATCCTCTATCCATGCCAATACATTACCTGTAATACTGTGGAACTTTATCTTATGTAGCAGCCTTTGGTGTGGCACCTGGTCAAATGCCTTCTGGAAATCCAGGTACACCACATCCACAGGTTCCCCATTGTCCACCATGCAAGTAATGTCCTCAAAGATTCCACCAAATTAGTTAAACATGACCTACCCTTCATGAACCCATGCTGGGTGTTCCCAATGGGACAATTTATATCCAGATGCCTTGCTATTTCTTCCTTAATGATAGATTCAAGCATTTTTCCCACTACCGAAGTTAAGCTAACTGGCCTATAGTTACCTGCTTTTTGTCTACTTCCTTTTTTAAACAGTGGCGTCATATTGGCTGTTTTCCAATCTGCGGAAACCACCCCAGAGTCCAGTGAATTTTGGTAAATAATTACTAGTGCATTTGCTATTTCCCCCATCACCTCTTTTAGTACCCTGGGATGCATTTCATCAGGGCCAGGAGACTTGTCTACCTTTGGCCCCATTAGCTTGCCCAGCACTGCCTCCTTAGTGATAGTGATAGTTTCTAGGTCCTCACCTGCTATAACCTTCTTGCCATTAGTTTTCGGCATGTTATTTGTGTCTTCCACTGTGAAGACCGACACGAAATAACTGTTTAATGTCTCGGCTATTTCCTCATTCCCAGTTATTAAATTGGCCTTCTCATCCTCTAAAGGACCAATGTTTACCTTCGCCACTCTTTTACGATTTACATATTTATAGAAACTTTTGCTGCCTGTTTTTATATTCTGAGCTAGTTTACTCTCATAATCTATCTTACTTTTCTTTATAACTTTTTTTGTGGCTTTCTGTTGGCCTTTAAAGATTTCCCAGTCTACTAGTTTCCCACTACTCTTTGCTTTTCTGTATGTGTTTTTTTTAATCTGATACTTTCTTTTATTTCCTTAGACATCCATGGCTGGCTCTCTCTTTTCCTACAGTTCTTCCTTATCACTGGAATATACTCTGCTGAGCACTGTGAAAAATCGTTTTGGAAGTTCTCCACTGTTCCTCAATTGACCCACCATAAAGTTTTTGCCCCCATTCTACCTTAGCTAACTCCTCCCGCATTCCTTCATAGTCTCCTTTGTTTAAGCACAGGACATAGGTACTGGATTTAAACTTCTCACGTTCCATCTGTATTTTAAATTCGACCATACTGTGGTCGCTCCTTCCGAGATGATCCCTAACTGTGAGATCATTAATTATTCCTGTCTCATTACACAGGACTAGATCTAGGATAGCTTGTTCTCTCGTAGGTTCCATTACATATTGTTCAAGGAAATTATCGCGGATGCATTCTATGAACCCCTCCTCAAGGCTGCCATGATCGACCTGGTTTGACCAATCGATATGTAGATTAAAATCCCCCATGATAATTGCTGTACCATTTTTACATGCATTAGCTATTTCTATGTTTATTGCCCGCCCCACCACAATGTCATTATTTGGTGGCCTATTGACCACACTGTCAGTGAATTCTTCTCCCTGCTATTCCTAATTTCCACCCAAATGGATTCAACGTTTTGTTCAGTAGAACCTATATCATCTCTCACTGCCGCCCTGATATCATCCTTAAAAATCAGAGCAACACCACCTCCCTTACCTTCCTGTCTGTCCTTCCGAACAGTTTGATACCCCTGGATATTTAACTCCCAGTCATGACCATCCTGTAACCACGTCTCTGTAATTGCCACTAAATCATACCCATTTGCCATGATTTGTGCTGTCAACTCATCCACCTTGTTTCGAATGCTCCGAGCATTCAGATAAAGTGCCCTTATGCCAGTTTTTGCACCTTCTTTTTGGGTCCTATTACCTCCATTACTAACAGCTCTTGAGTTCTCCTTGCCTTTAACTTTTTCCCTAATTTTCAATGGAGTTGAAGCTTCCTCGTCACCTGCTAACCTGCTGCTTTGCCTTACATTAATTGTTATTCTCCCTCTACACTCACTTCTCCCTTCCCCCCTTCTTACTAGTTTAAAGTCCTATTAACCACCCTATTTACCCTTTCTGCCAGAACTCTAGACTCGGCCCTGTTCAGGTGGAGTCCATCCCAGCGGTATAGATCCCCCCTGTCCCAGAACTGATGCCAGTGCCCCATGAAAAGGAAACCCTCTTTCCC
>NC_063336.1:18085160-18117855 GCF_021869965.1 Rhincodon typus
CGACCTGGTTTGACCAATCGATATGTAGATTAAAATCCCCCATGATAATTGCTGTACCATTTTTACATGCATTAGCTATTTCTATGTTTATTGCCCGCCCCACCACAATGTCATTATTTGGTGGCCTATTGACCACACTGTCAGTGAATTCTTCTCCCTGCTATTCCTAATTTCCACCCAAATGGATTCAACGTTTTGTTCAGTAGAACCTATATCATCTCTCACTGCCGCCCTGATATCATCCTTAAAAATCAGAGCAACACCACCTCCCTTACCTTCCTGTCTGTCCTTCCGAACAGTTTGATACCCCTGGATATTTAACTCCCAGTCATGACCATCCTGTAACCACGTCTCTGTAATTGCCACTAAATCATACCCATTTGCCATGATTTGTGCTGTCAACTCATCCACCTTGTTTCGAATGCTCCGAGCATTCAGATAAAGTGCCCTTATGCCAGTTTTTGCACCTTCTTTTTGGGTCCTATTACCTCCATTACTAACAGCTCTTGAGTTCTCCTTGCCTTTAACTTTTTCCCTAATTTTCAATGGAGTTGAGCTTCCTCGTCACCTGCTAACCTGCTGCTTTGCCTTACATTAATTGTTATTCTCCCTCTACACTCACTTCTCCCTTCCCCCCTTCTTACTAGTTTAAAGTCCTATTAACCACCCTATTTACCCTTTCTGCCAGAACTCTAGACTCGGCCCTGTTCAGGTGGAGTCCATCCCAGCGGTATAGATCCCCCCTGTCCCAGAACTGATGCCAGTGCCCCATGAAAAGGAAACCCTCTTTCCCTCACCACTCTTTTAGCCACGTGTTAACTTCCCTGATCCTTGCCTCCCTATGCCAATTTGCACTTGGTTCGGGCAGAAATCCAGAGATTATGACCCTTGAAGACCTGTTTTTTAATTTTGTTCCTAGCTTTTCATAATCCCGAAACAGGTCATTTTTCCTAGTCCTGCCTATGTTGTTGGTACCTACGTGGACCACAACAACTGGATCCTTCCCCTCCCTCTCTAGTATCCTCTCAAGCCGATCAGAGATGTCTCGTACCCAGGCACCAGGCAGGCAACACACCATGCGGGATTCTCTATCCTGCTTGCAAAGGATACTGTCTATCCCCCTGATGATGGAATCCTCTACAGCTACAATCTGTCTTTTTGCTCCCCCCTCTTGAATGGCCTCCTGGACCATGGTGCCTTGGTCAGTTGACTCATCCTTCCTGCAGCCCTGTTCCTCATCTATGCAGGGAGCAAGTGCCTCATACCTGTGGGACAATGTCAAGGGCTGCGGCACCTGTGTTCCTGTCTGCAGGGTCCCTCTACCCACCTCACTTGCTGTCACACACTGCTGTCCCTGCCCGTCGATCGAATTAACATTAGTTAATCTACCAGGTGTGACTGCCTCCTGGAACACAGTATCCAGGTATTTCTCCCCCTCCCGGATGTGCAGCAGTGTTTGGAGTTCGGATTCCAGCTCATCAATTTTGAGCCGGAGCTCCTCAAGCAGCCAAAACTTGCTGCAGATGTGGTCACTGCCGTTCTCAATGGGATCAGCTAGCTCCCACATCATGCCATGGCTCAGGAGCTGTGGCTACGAACATAGGAACAAGGAACAAGAGTATGATCACTTGACCCTTCAGGCCTTACTCTGTCATGCAATGAGATTGTGGCTGATCTGATTCTAACCACAACTCTACATTCCTGCATATCCCAGATAATCTTTTATCCCCTTGGTAATCAAGAATCTATCTACCTCTAAAAATATTTAAAGATTCTTCATCCACTACCTTTTGAGGAAGGACATTCCAAAGACCACTACCCTCTGAGAAAAAAACTAGGTTCCTGTATTTTTAAACTATGACCCCTATTTCTAAATTCTCCCACAAGAGGAATCATTCTTTCCACATCCACCTGGTCATGACCCTTCAGGATCATGCATGTTTCCTTTAAATCACTTCTATCTCTTTTAAACTGCAGAGGACAAAGGGCTAGGCTGTCTAGCCTTTCTTTATAAGGCAAATTGCTCATTCCAGGTAATAGTCTTGTTCGTCTTCGCAGAGCTGCTTCTAACACATTGACATCCTTCTGTAAGTATGGTGACCAATACACAATGGTCCAGATGGGTCCACCAATGACCTGTATAACTAAAGCATAACCTCCCTACTTGTAGAATCAGGCCCTTTTGCCCATCAAGTCCACACCAACCCTCAGACTATCCCACCCAGACCCATCCCCTACCCTTTCTCTGTAACCCACCAAATATACACATCCCTGGTCTCTATGGGCAATTTAGCATGGCCAATCCACCTAACCTGCACATCTTTGGAGTGTGGGAGGAAACCAGAGCACCCAGCAGACACGGGGAGAATGTGCAAACTCCACGCAGGCAGTCGCCTGAGGGCAGAATCGAACCTTGGTCCCTGGCGCTATGAGGCAGCAGCGCTAACCACTGAGCCACCGTGCTGTCTGTACTCTTGAGCTTAACTCCCCTCGTAATAAAGCATAATATTCTATTAGCTTTCTCGATTACACGCTGTATCTGTAGCCTGACAGGGTAAGATAGGCATAGAATATGTTCCTATACTCTTAGTATGCATATATATGATTGTTCCAGCTCACAGAATAATGCTTAATCTTTGTATTTGTTGCAAGCTAATTGTACTTAAGTAACTTCTGCAGCAGTCATTCATTAAAGCAGAAAATAATATAACATGGTGGCAGTGTGACAGTGAAATTGGAAGAGCTGTGATTATGTCACTGTTCAAGCACAGGAGATACAGCAAAAACACTGGACCCAAAAGAAAGATGGAGTTTCTAAGAAGGACTGCAACCTGTGAAGAAGAGAACCTAACAAAACAACAAGGAAACCCTGTCTCTTTAAAAGAAGAACTTGCAAAGAAGATAATGTTTTCAAAGAAAGAAAATAGCACTGAATGTCTCAGTCATGAATTGGAAGGTGATAGATATCATTCAAATTATTCTGCCGACGGATGGGACTGGCTATAAAAGTTAAGGCCACATTGGACAATGAGGTACTGCAACAGACAGACATGTCAGGATCAATGGCTGAGAATCACAAGGAGCCCAGTAATGGATGAACACTCTTGGAAGACCAACTCAAAATAAATACAGGTACAGAATACAGCAGCAGCAGTAGGCCATTCAGCCCATTGAGCCTGTTCCGTCATGCAATACGATCATTGCTGGTTACCCAACTCAGAACCCTGTTCCGGCTCTACGTAACTGCTTCTTGAAAACATTCAATGTTTTGACCTCACCCACTTTCTATGGAAAAGAATTTGACAGGCTCACTCATTCTCCTTATCTCAGTCCTAAATGCCCTACCCTGTATCCTCAGACTGTGACCCCTGTTTCTGGATTCCCTGGTCATCAAGACCATCCTTCTTGCTTTTACCCTGCCTAATCCTTTTAGAATTTTATAGGTTTCTAAGAGATTGCCCTCACATTCTTCAAAACTCTAGTAAATATAGTCCTAGCTGATCCAATGTCTCTTCATACATCAGTCCTGCCATCCCGGGAACATTTCAGGTCGAGTGACCCTTCCTCATGTTATCAATGTGGATTGACATGTTGAGGCAATCTGAGGCATTTCCTGCGATTGGGACTGTATGTCTCCGGAAGAGTGGTAAGCATTGTTTATAGTTAAAATTGACACAGAAACAAGTGTTAATATCTTACCTTTCTGTACATTGAAGGTAATGTATGTATAGCAATGGGAATGAATGGTTCAAGCCACCATAGTCTTGACTGCCTACAGTGGCTCACCAATCAGATGCATTGGAACTGCAACTTTGTGGCATGGCTATAGGAAATTAGAAAGGATACCAGAGATGTGTTATATAGAGGAGATAGTTGGCCTACCTATAATAGGACTTCCAGTATACAAACTTTACATCAGCACCCCATGGAAATCTATGGAATGTTGTAGCTCACTGGTGCTTGAGTTGGTTAGGTACTTGAAATTGCTTCAACCAGGACAGTTTTGACATAATTGATTCTGTGATATAGTTCAGTTTAGATTGCAACAGATTTAGTGGCAGATAAGAGTTTGCCAACAGGAGTCTGCACTTGCAAATTGGAAAACCAAACACTGATTATAGACAAATACAGAAATGTCACCACGGTGTGGTTTGTGAGACCAAAAGCTTAAAAGACCAGTGTATCAATCTGCAAACATATTTAAATAGTGCAGAGCAGCAACGAAGAAATGCTCACATGTCAAGGTCAAACTGGAAAGAAAGATAGAGGTGAATCTTCAGCTTAGGCAAGGTCAAAACAGGAAACAATAAATTGGAGCAGCAAAGTTCAATCTATTAAAGGTGAGCGTAAGGGGCAAGTCATCACCTTTCTATGTGTTTTAACTGAGAATGAAATGTTCCTTTCCAAACAAGGGACGATGGACATATTGTACAACAGGAAAGCAGGAACAAAACTAACTTGATGATGAGTGGGACAGACGTTCAAAGCTCTCAATCATTCATCAGCAAGTTGGCATCCTGAAAAGTTGCTAACCCTGCTCGTATGAGGTTAAAAACAAAACCAGAAATTGCTGGAAAAACTCAGCAGGTCTGCCAGCATCTGGGGAGAGAAAGCAGAATTAACGTTTCAGGTCCAGTGGCCCTTCCGCAGATCCCTTCTTCGGGTCACTGGACCCGAAACATTAAGTCTGCTTTCTCTCCACAGCTGGTGCTAGACCATCTGAGTTTTTTTTCAGCAATTTCTGTTTCTGTTTCTAATTTCTAGCACACACAATTCTTTTGGTTTTTCATATGAGGTCAAGATATCTGATGCAGTAATGCTCAGGATGGAACTGAAATCAACACAGAGTGAAATGTAGTTGCCACATCTGACATGCCTGTTGTACCACAAAGGGGTAAAGACAAGATTCTCTGGTATAGATATGGATGCTCAGGTGAAGAACAAGCTCACAAAAGTTCTGAATGAGTCAGAGTTGTGAAGGTGATCACAGTTGATTTCAAAGGTTATTGATCACAATAACTAGTTGAATAAAAGACCTTGCCTACTTTTCGAAGATTCTTAGTTTTGTGCAATTGTAAATTACGTTTTTATCTCATTGCCACATAATTAGTCTGAACCACAACCTCATTGTAAAGGGTCCATGTATTTTCTGAGTAATGTTATTAAATTAAATTAAATTAAATTAAAACAAGTGTTACAAAGTTGTGTAGAGTAATCGTAAATTGGAAGGCAGGAGATAGAATTTGTTTGTAAAAACAGAATGATAAAGGAGAAGAGTATAGAGCTGCTTTTAGAGTAAAGTGTTCTTCTAAGCTTAGAGATTTATATGGAAATAAAATGTGTCTAAAAGCAGCTGAAGGGGATACAGACAGTTCTGAAATTGAAACATGTATCAATTGGCTGTGTGATTGGAAACCTTAGGCTTGTTTTGATGTTTTGGCAACTAGCTGGAATCAGCCAATTAATTTAAACCAAGCACATAACGATTGAAAACCAATTTAAATCTGATGGTTTTGACAACCTCAGACAACAACCTCGTAAGAAAATTGATACGTCATCCAAGGTATATACGGAGATGGTTTTTGAAAATCGGTGTGAGAGCGAACTGCCATCTGAGAAATAAACATCTAGCTCTCACAATAAATTGCTAATCTCTCTAAGAAAGCACCATCTATCCATAAAAGGTGCCATGGCTCTTCTAGCTAAGAGTCCTCATAGAAGAATTCACAGAAAAAACATCCCTGACAGGTGGATCAGTGGAGGAAAGGCATTTATGACTTGAGAACAGTGGAAGAAAGACATGTAGACTTTCAGACACTAAGTTTAATTTATTTTCTTATTACTTGGGTTTATATACGTTGGACTTGTGTTTATTGGAATTGTGTTTATTTAGTTCAGTTACAGAATAGTAAGTAGTTAAGGGGGAATTGTTCAGTTTGTTAGCAATTCTGTTAATTTGTTCACTGTTAGGGTTAAATAAATAAATTGTTACTTGTTACTTGTGAAGTGATTTTCTTTCATTTAACCTCCCCTTCTCTGTAACACAATGTTTCGGATTTTTCTAAAGAAGGGTCCTGGACCTGAAACGTCAACTTTCCTCCTCCTCTGATGCTGCTTGCCTGTGTTCCTCCAGCTTCACACTGTGATTTTTTCCAGAAAGCCCACCTGATTCAAGTCAGTCCAATTCCAGGGTAATGCAGAGGTTACTGGGGGTGGGAGAATGATCTGGAATTCCAGGGAATGTTAGAAATTAAAAGTCAAAACCTTAACTATCTCATTCTCCACTCCATCTCCAACTGACTCTGAACTGAATTGCCTGCATTGCCATTGCAAAGGGCAATTAAGAGTCAACCAGATTGCTCTGTGGAGTCAGACGCTGGCCAGACCAGGTAAGGATGTCAGATTTTCTTCCTTAAAAGATATTAGTGAACCGGATGGTTTTTTTTCAACAATTAATGACAGCTTCATGCACATTATTACTGAGATTGGCTTTCAGTTTTTTTAGTAAGTTTGGCCTGGATTTCCAATGGCCAGATGATTGTTATTCCAGCGCAGATCAGAGTTCGGCATGGGGACTCTGCAGAATTCTCATCGTAGCATTGAAATTGAAACTTTCCACTAAGCAATCCCACTATGTCTGGAAATCTCCGAAATCCTCTATTTAAATTGGAGACTTTGGATGGTTCCGTTGAAATTAAGTAAAGTAGCCGCTCAGGAAACGTTAAACTATTAAAGACATAGTGTAACTTTGAGTAACGATTAAGCAGACTCCATACTTACCTCACACATCTCTAATTCCACCTCTCCCAGATCCCTTGCAGCTCACAGACCCGACAGAACCTGACACCCCTTTCCCCCCGTTCCCATGTTCCCCCTTGTGGACCCGATATCTCCCACCCACCCTAACGTATGCTGAACACTGCAGCACTAACCATTCCATTTTGCATTCTGGCACCCTGCCCAATTGGTTGCCTATCCTCTACCCATCTGAAACCCTACTTACCCAGCACCTTATCCCCTGCCCAGCTGACAATCTACCCCATTAGCGCCCTACTTTCCTGGCACCTTATCCCTATCTATCTAGTATCCAATAGTGACGTCGGCCTACACCCTGTTGGAACACTAACCAATTGGCGCAATACTTACCCGATGTCTTACCTATATGGCACCCTAACCTCTATTCAGCTGGCATCCTGGCAACCTACACCCCCACCCCCAGCTGCCACCCTATCCACATGTACCCTACCCACCTGGCACCCGACCATTCAAGCTCCCGAACATCACACTTACCTGATGTATTTCCCCTTTTGACAGCTTACTCCTTTACAATTATTGTTTTGGCAGCTGACTGCTGGGAAAACAGGTGCATGGTCTGGTTGAGCTTACCATTCCGCAGAAAATCCATTGAAATTTCAGCTGCTGCTGTGGCAGGATTTGAGCCCGCGATCCTCGAGCATTAGGCCAGGCCTTTTGTTCACATTGTCAGCGAGGCCAGTGTCTCTCCCTCGCTGAACATCATAATCCATAATGCAGTGTCTCATTTGAGAATCATAGAATCCCTATAGCGTGGAAGCAGGCCATTCAGTCCATTGAGTCCACACTAACCCTTCGAAGAACATCCCAACCCTCCCTTACTCTATCCCTTTAACCCTGCATTTCCCACAGCTAATCCAACCAACCTGCCCATCCTTGGATGCTAGGGGCAATTTAGCATAGCCAAAACAACTAACCTTGTCATCTTTGGACCGTGGGAGGAAACCAGAGCACCCGGAGGAAACCTACGCAGACATGGGGAGAATGTGCAAACTGCACGCGGACAGGTACCCGAGCCCCTGGCGCTGTGAGGCACCATGGTGGTGGGCTGTTTCTGTGATTGATGGATATTCTGTTATTGTTTGTTCTCTCAGGTTGCTACCTAGTTGCTGGGTAAATTGACTGATATGATTTGCCTATATGTGTATATTTTTACATATAAACCTGAAGATAGTTGATTCAAACCAAATGCAAGATAATTTGCAACTTGCATTCTTGCAGTGCGGTGAGCAGTGTCTTAATTCATGATAGTAACATTGTAGGCTACAAGAAGAGGAGCCATGATATGCTTCACAGCTTCACTCAATGGTGCTGACCTCCTGGATCGTAAGGTCAACTCCTCTACCTCCCGTATTCCCCATATCAGCTTACACTGCCGCATTTTCTGCACACCCCAGCTGATTTGGTTGCAGTTTTCCTTTTTGATGCTTAAAACGTTTTCGGAACAAAATAATGCAAGAGGACTGTGGCAGCTGATAAATGATTGCCACATCTGTAGCAAAGCCCGCACCTAAAGTTCCATTATTCTAGCATCCAACTCTGAGCTTCGCAATAAATATTTAACTGTGCAATATGTGCTCTCCCTTCGCTAGAGCCAGCCTGCTGCTCCCTAGGCAACAGCGTGTCATATGTAGCAGCAGGGCTGTGATGATCAATGCTGTTAACAGTGGAATCTGCGAGGTAAGCAACAAATCAAACTCTATAATTCATGCCATTAACACACTATTATTCCGATCGCCACTTCCCTCCCACTGTTTCCTTTTGTTACAAAGTTCCACGAGTGAAGTCAATGGAAATCTCAGAGGCTCTATAGAGTAGGCAAATGCCAAATGCAGTGAAAATTGTAATTTTAACCAAATTCACTGCACTCTTAAACCTATATGGGATTGGGTCAAATGGTAGAAACACCAACAGAGTGAAACAGGGTTCCGCCTTTCATTAGAAATCAGTACATTTTGTTCTCATTTCAGATAACCAGGTGCTACAGTAAGTAGTTTGCCTTTGGATCTGATAAAATGCTGGTGTGACAGACGATGTGAATGTACAGTTATAATAGTACATATTTTGTAAAGAAAACTAATGAGTCTTTAAAATGGCACAAAGAAATTTACAAAATGGCCTCTGTAAGGTCCCATGACTATTCTTGCAGATTTGGGTGGTAATTGGACCAGACTCTATATTTGTTTCAACAGGAAATCACAAGAGATCTTTTGAAATTCAACACAGCTTTCCAAGAGCTAACATAAGCCCTTGACAATGGTTTCCCTGGAGACCCTGGATAGTTCCTTCTATCTTACCAACATCTTGACAATATGAGAGCCATTCAAATGAATAGCTGAGAAAGTTAAAAAGCTAATAAAAACAGGGAGTACTGGAGAAACTCAGCAGGCCTGAGAGACTGTAGAGAGAGAGACAAAGTTAATGTTTCAAGTCCAATATGACTCTTCTTTGGAACTGCAGGTTGCTGCAAAATCATGTCATTTTTAATTTTGTCGATAAAGGGAAGGGGAACAGAACAAGTGGAACTGTTGATAAGGAAAAGAAAAAAGGCAATGCTAATGGTGATAAAGGAAGGATATAGGTGCAACATAGGTGTTAATGATTGGCGTGAATAGCATAATATAGGCCAGTTTTGCTGAGAGCAAAACATCACATCACTAGGGTGGTGGTGCGATGGGAGATAGTGTGGCTGTGTGTAGGTGCAATCAAAATGAAGGACATTATTAATGGTCTGAAGTTACCAAATCCAATATTTGGTTCAGAAAGCTGTGAAATGCCCAACCAACAAATGAAGTGCTATTCCTTTCACTTGCAACTGAGCTTGGCTGGGGCACTGCAGCAGGTCTCAGGTAGAAATGTTAGCATGAGAACAAGGCGGCACTTTGAAAGTCAAGGTCATTCTTACCGATAAAGCAGAGGCGTTCCACAATGTGGTCACTCGGCCTATAGTCAGTCTCATCAATGTAGAGGAGGCACATTTTGAGCAGTGAATGCAGTAGATTGAAGGCAGTAGACAGTGGATGGATCTGTACCCCAGACTTGGCTAAACTAATGCCTGATGCCGAAGCCTGATTTGGCAACTTTGGGATAGCAGACCTTTTAAGTTTTGAGTTGTATAAAAGTCTGACTTTGAGTAGCCATTTTGTGCTGAAGCCCTGACAGAAACATCTAGAAGCACTTGCGATTTCTCAACACAGAGACAAGAGGATGGTATCCAGGATTGTTGTACTGAACCAGGCTACCAAAAGCCACAACTTGCCATAAGATCTAAACAAAGGAGTCCTTTGCTCACTTCCAGAGTCCATTCTGTTCAGTCTACCTGTGGGAACAACCTCCAGCTGTTTGCCTACAGAAGCCGTCGCAGTCGCTGAATCTGTCTTCGAGTTTTTAACCTCTTTCATTTCAGAAAGAAAATCTCCAAAGAAGCCAGCCAATGATAGCAGATATTGACCATAGTAGAATGAAACAAAGGAGCATGAGTAGGCCATTCAGCCCATCAGGACTGTTGTGCTATTCAATGAGATCATGGCTGATCTGATGATCCTCAACTCCACTTTCCTTCCTTTTCCCCAAAACCCTCGATTCCCTTACTGATTCAAAGCCTGTCTATCTAAATTTTGGTATACTTAATGATCTGTCCTCAACCACCCTCTGTGGTAAAGAATTCCACAGGTTCACTACCATCAGAGAGAGGAAATATTATCTTATCTCTGTCTTCAATGGGCAACCTCCTTTACTGAGATTACACACTAATGGGAAACAGCCTTCTTGTATCTTCCCTGTCAAGTTCCCTGAGAGTCTTACAATTAACTCCTTGCTCTGTCTTAATCATCTTATTTTCATCTTTATACAGAGTGTCGTTTGAATACAGAACCCTTCAGCCCACATTTGTCTGCAATCACCCAATCACTGTTTGTTTAAGTAGCTGTGGAAATAATGCTTGCCACGAAGGCCACATTACTTGAATTTCGCACCATGCAACCATCCTTTCAAAACTCTGATTCTTTAAAAAAATGTTCTTTTCCATTTCAGTCCACGATTCTAAAAAGCACAAAAATAAAAAGCTGCGTTCCTTAAAACTGAATTAGACAGTTGGTAAAATTGGACAATTTGGTGATTTTAACACTGGGGACCATTGGGTTTTGATTTACAATGCCCTATTCCCATGGCGTCTGCAGCATAAAAGGTATTTGCTATTCATTCAGCAGAATCCTAGATGCTGTCCCAGGTCTTGCTACATGTGGGTGTGGACTGCTTCATTATCTGAGAAACTGCAAATGGAGCTGTACCCTGCTCAATCATCTATGAACAATATTACAATCCCCAGTCTTAAAGCAGCAGGCTGTTTATATCATCAGTACTTACTTGAGGTAGCTAAAGTCAAAGAAGCAAGAAAAAAGTCTCACTGTTTTCTTTGTTTAATTCCTGACACAGCTTTAAACAGTTATACATAAGTCTCCTGCAGCTGAAGATCATCTACAGAATAATCTTGAAAATGCTCTTACCATAGATATTTTCTAATCAGCCCTGTTCAGAGATGTAGTCACACACTTCTGGAGCAGGGAGGGACTTGAGCTCCTGGTTTAGATGTAAGGTTGCTGCCACTGCATCATAAGAGCTCCAAATGATCCTGGCATAAGCAGGTCTGACAGTGATCAGTGAGAGGGAATCTAATTCATGAGGGGCAAGAAGGGGCCAGAGGCAGTATCACTGGTACAGATCCTGGCACCTACCTGCTGTGTACAGGAGTGTTCATTCAGGATGGGCCTGGCCAACCCAATCTTGGCTCCCCTCTAAACCAACTGACTGGGATTCAAAGACATTTGGAAATTGACTAGCTCACGTGTGGAAAAAAACACCTCACCTTGAGTGAACCCAACTAGGCTATCGGGAATTTCATGTGGTAAAATTGCCAGTGCTTTGTACCACTTGTAATCCCCACATTTACTTCATAAAAACAGCTCCTGGAAACTCTCAAAAATCGCCAAGACATTTGTCAACCAGCTCCAATCCATTTTTGAGTAGTTTCTGGAATTACAGGATTTTGCAGCCAATGTTTTGAGCAAAAATAAGTTATAATTCTTTTGAAGCATTTGGAATATATTGAGTGTAATTGAATGCAGCAGCTGTGATGTTATCATTATGAGTTGGTGGGAGTGCCTCTATAGACAGAGCTAGAAATCATAAAACTTAATAAAAGACTAAATTAACTTGCAATATTCTTTATCTTGTTCTTTATCTCTGCAAAATTAGCATTGCTAAAAGAAAGATCCTTCTTAAATAATGCATTTCAGTTCAGGACTGTAATTTAGAATTCACCTTCCATATATGATCAATGTCCTTCTGGGGTTTTATTATTGAGCTTAACCCCTTTTCTGCTGATTTTTTTTGTATTCTCTCTCCAATACGTAAGTCCTCTCGGAGGTGGGATAGAAACAGCTTAAGAGTAAACAAAAGGATAGCAAAATTTCAAATTGTTTTTCCCATCCATCTAACGAAAAGAAAATCTTTTCAAAGGGAGTCTGGTATAAAGCTAGGAATAGAAACAGGAGTAAGCTGTATATCCTTCCAAGGCAGTTCCTACTGATCATTAGGATCATGGCTAATTTTTGACATCAGCCGTGCTTTCCTTTTTGTTCCCCATGTCGATTGCGTGTCTTAGAGTTCAAAAAGATATCAACGTTCATCTTGAATTTGCTCAGTGATGGAGCACCACAGCTTCTGGGAGTAGAAAACTTCAAAAGACGTACAATCCTCAGACAGAAGAAACGTTTTCTCATGTCAAACGTTATGACTGGATTTACGAGGATGTTGCCAGGGTTGGATGGTTGGAGTGACAGAGAAAGGCTGAATAGGCTGGGGCTATTTCCATGGAGCATCAGAGGCTGAGGGGTAACCTTATAGAGGCTTATAAAATCATGAGGAGCATGGATAGGGGAAATGGACAAGGTCCCCCAGCGTGGGGGAGTCCAAAACTAGGGGGCATAGGTTTTCAGTGAGAGAGGAAATATATAACAGGGACCTAAGGGCCAACCTTTTCATGTAGAGGGTGGTGCGTGTATGGAATGAGCTGCCAGAGGAAGTGTTGGAGGCTGGTACAATTATAACATGTAAAAGGCATCTGGATAGGTAGATGAATGGGAAGGGTTTAGAGGGATATGGTCCAAATGCTGGCAAATGGGACTAGATTAATTTAGGATATCTGGTTGGCATGAACAAGTTGAAGCAAAGGGTCTGTTTCCATTCTGCACATCTCTATGACTCTATGACTGACCCATTGCGTTGAGTTAATAATTCTAGGCTCTTCAGCCCAGGAAGCAGCCTCTCATATAAGGACATTTGGTCTATAGGGCTGAGGAACAGGAGCAGGCCATTCAGCCCCTTAAGCCTGTTGAGCCAATCGATGATGCCACAACATGTCTTTCCCCTATAACCCTTCATCCCCTTGTATGTTAAAAATCTATCCAAATCTACCTTGAATAAATTCAATGGCCACGTCTCCACTGGTTTGTGGAAGACAATTCCACAGACTAATGAGGGAACAATTTCAGAGGCAATTTGATAAATCAAAATCAGAGGGACAAAGAGTTCTCATTGATGGCGGGGCCGACAGATAGAAGACATGACTTTATGGTGAATGGCTAAAGTTCCAAAGATCAATTAGCCAAGTAGTGAGAATGCACTGGGAGCAGATGGCATGAGTCTTGTACATAATGCAGTCCAGCATGTGGTTTGATGAGCTCATGGTCAGCGAATGCATGTCTACAGGCCAAATCTCCTTAATTCCAAATCCCCATATAGACTCATGGCATCAGATCAAATATGGTCAAGGAAACCTCCATCTGATTACCACCTACTGCCTCCACCACATGCCTTCCCATATCAATGTCCATCACAAAGATAGGCTCCAGCAGCATCACCACTGACTGAGCGGCCAATTCCGAAAGGATATAGCAGCTAGACTGTTCTGGAGTAGGCAGCGAAAGAATCAGCAAGAGAGAAATACTGCTAGTAGCCCTCACCAATCTACATATCACAGCTGATCTATCCATTAAAGTATTGGTAGGAGTAACCACCACACTGTCCTGGTGGAGACAAAGTCTTGTCTTTGCAAGCGAGGAGCAGCATCCAGCCTCTCTAAAAATGCAGTGTCAACCAGGTGAAGTGCCAAACCATGACCACCTGCATGCCATAAAGTGGAATCAACATGTGGCTGAGAGGGCTCAGTGATCCCACACACAATTGATAGGATCTAAGCTCTGCAGACCCGCCACATCCAGTTGTAAATGATGGTGGACAATCAAACAACTTCCTGGAGGAGGATGCTCCATAATCAGCCCAATTTTTAATGATAGGGGAACACAGTATTTCAGTACTCGAGATAAGGTTGAAGCATTCGTAACGTTTGTCAGAAAGAAATAGCAAATGAATGATCCTTCTTGTCCTCCTCCAGTGGTCCCCAGCTTCATAGATGTCAGTCTTCAGACAATTCGATTCACTCCAAGTAATATCGAAAAACGGTGGTAGCACTAGATTCTTAAAGGCTGTGAGCCCTGATAACATTCCGGCAATAGTACTGAAGACTTGTGCTCCACAACTTGCTGCACCCTTAGCCAAGCTGTTCCAGTACAGTGAGGGTACAGGCGCCAACATGCCAATATGGAAAATTGCCTGGCTATGTGCTCTCCACAAAAGGCAGGACAAATTCAAGCCAGCTAATTACTGTCCCACCAATTTACATATAATTATCAGTGAAGTGATCGAAACAATAACTGACAGTGCTATCAAGCAGCACCTGCTCAGCAATAACCTGCTCAGTGACGCCCAGTTTGGGTTCTGCTCCTGACCTCATTACAGCCTTGGTTCAAACATGGACAAAATAGATGAATTCCAGAGGTGAGGTGAGAGGTGAGCTCTTGATATCAAAACTGCATTTGGTTGACTGCGCCATTAAGGAATCCTAGGAAAACTATATTCAATGGAGATCAGGAGGAAATCTCTCACCCGATTGGAGTCATATCTGGCACATAGGAAGATGGTTGTGGTTGCTGGAGGTCAGTCATCTCAGCTCCAGGACATCTCTGCAGGAGTTCCTCAGGGTAGTGTCCTGGGCCAACCATCTTTAGCTGCTTCATCAATGACCTTCCCTCCATCATAAGCTCAGGAGTGGGGATGTTTGTCAATGTTTGCACAATGTTCAGCACCACTCGTGACTCTTCAGATACTGAAGCAGTCCGTGTCCAAATGCAACAAGATCTGGACAATATCCAGGCTTGGGCTGACAAGTGGCAAATAATATTCATGCCATACGAGTGCCAGGCAATGACCATCTCCAACAAGAGAGAATCTAATCCCATTGCATTCAATAGTGTAATCATAACTGAATCTCACTCTATTGACATTCTGGGGGTTATCAGTTACCAGAAACTTAACTGGACAGGCCATATCACTGTAATGGCTGAAAGACCAGGTTAGACGCTAGGTACACGGCAGTGAGTAACTCATCTCCTGAATCCCCAAAGCCTGTCCACAAGGCACAAGTCAGGAGTGTGATGGAATACTCCCCACTTGCCTGGATGAGTGCAGCCCCAACAACACTCAAGAAGCTTGACACCATCCAGGATAAAGCAGCCCAATTGATTGGCAATACATCCACAAATATCCACTCCATCCACCACCAACGCTCGGTAGCAGCAGTAGGTACTATCTTAGAAGATGCACTGGAGAAATTGCTCCAAATCTCCTTAGACAGCATGCTCCAAACCCATGACCATATCCATCTAGAAGGACAAGGGCAGCAGATACATGGGAACACCACCACCTGCAAATTCCTCTCCAAACCACTCACCATCCTGACTTGAAAATGCATTGGAGTTCCTTCACTGTCACTGGGTCAAAATCCTGGAATTCCTTCTCTAAGAACATTGCAGATCTACCTATAGTAAATGGACTGCAATGGTTCAAGGAGCCAGCTCACCACCACCATCTCAAGGGCAATTAGGGATGGGCAATAAATGTTGGTGACACCAATGTGAATAATGAATTAGCTTTATTGTCACATATATTCAAGAGCACGGTGAAAAGTTCATGTCCCATAACCCAATAAAAAAAAGGAGCAAATTTACACTTCGTCATCATCCATTTCTTGGTGAATTTCAATAAGGGGATAATAGAGCAGCCTGAATAATGAGTGGTCAGACAGCTTCTATCAGATGATTACATCCTGTTGAAGGGGTATATTTTCTGCCAGTTCACCAAAGTTGGGCACCTGCTCCAACACAATTGCTTTCTACTACACCCACCTGTGTAGGCATGTAGTCCCTTTACTCATTGACCATCTACAAGTTGCTGTGGGCCGTGGTTCAGGTTGATCATTTTGTGTTGAGTCCGTTTCTCATAAGAATAAAATGTAGCAGTTTCCCTTTTGCCTGAAATTCTACATTTAAAGCTGTACCGTTTGTTGCTCATTAATGTACTGGGTGCACTGTTTGAATTGTCCCTCAGAAATTGCTAACAGTGTACAGTTTGATCAGACCAATGTGTTCAAGCCATCTACAACAAAATGCCACCAGTCAGGGACCCGCAGTGATCCTGATCTCCCCATCACTACAGTAAAGGATTACTGTATTCTCACATCCCTTAGTCATCACTCCCAAGTGTGGGATCTCTTTTTTCCCATAACCCTCAGTGATCACTGTATCATTATTCCGCTCACTGAATGATAAACTCTTTGGTTGCTGATTCCTTGCCTTGAGCCACTCATTAAGTGTGGAGCTGCAAGGCAAGAATCGATTCCAGACTGGAATATGAAGAATTTGATATTGATCTCTCCATATAGTGATGAACAATATTGATAATTCAAAAATGACGAGAGTGTGGTTCGAATTGTAGGCTGGACGAGTTCAACCAGAGAGGATGAAACAAACTAGCTGTGTTGTTTTATCTCCTGTCTTTCTCCGTACTTTGTAATGAAGATATTTCTTTGGCACTAAGAAAAATATTGTGACTATATTCAGAAATAGGGACATAGAAAATCTAGAGGCAGCATCTTGCATTGCACCATCTTTAACATTCGTTCCTCCCACCGTCAACAGTGTGCCCATTTACAAGATGCTATGCAAGCTCTTGCCCACGCTCCCTTGACCTCATCTGCCCTTGGTTGATAGCAGTCCTCCTGATCATCACTAGTCTCTCCTCCAGTTGGCATCACTCCTCTGATGATTACAGCATTCCCGTGGTACCTCCTGGTGGTCTCCATTCCTGCCCCTCCATCATCACTACCATCTCCTCACCAACTGCTAACACTATCCTTCCTACTTGACTGCCACGGTCTCATCAGCCCGAATACCTCCAGGAACAAAGCTGCTTATACCCAACTGTCTCCGCCATCATCTCCCTCACAATCCCCTTGTAACCACTTCATTGAGGGCTACTGTCAGCATTTTTTATTCATTAACAGGATGAGGGCGTTGCTAGCTAGGCAGCATTTACTGTCCATCCCTAATTGCCCCAAGAGCAGCGCGGAGTCAACCACATTGAGTCATGTGTAGGCCAGACCAGGTAAGAATGGCAGTTTCCTTACTAATATTTGGGGGCCTCACAGTTTCTCAAATGAAAGTTGTCATGGTTACATCAGAACTTGGTAACAGGAGTAGGCCATTCAGCCTCTCAATGGCCTGTTCCACCATTCATGGCTGATCCAACTCGATATTGCTGCCTTTGTCCTATATCTTTTTAATACCTTTGCTTAACAAACATAGCAGAACGACACTGGCCCAGTAGGGTCTCTTATTGTCGGTAGCAACTCATCATTAAATAGCAACTTGCAAATCCATACCCTGTATAAAGGCAAAATGCTTTTTTTGTTCCATCAGAGCCTGCTTCAGCGTGGAATGGACAGTGATGGACTACCACAAACTGACACACAAACTAAATCCCCATTCAACAGCTGTTGCCATTAGGATTTAAGAGGTTCTGCAAGGAGGCACTTAGTTCCAGTGGGTGGAAGCCAACAACCAACTCCTGGGTGAGTTCAAAGTAAATGCATCTCTACCTGAATTCCAATGTGCTTGAGAAGCCTTCATATTCAGTTTACACTTCTGAGTGTGGGAAGTCATTTTATTGCTGGTGACAGGTCTTAGAATGGCCTTTACAGCTAGCTTATTGTTCTTTGCATTTTGTTATTGTAATGTCCCTTGAACTGAACACCAGTCAGGAAGGCTTCGACAGTTAGTGGGCTCAGTGTCTTTAACCTAAAACACCCATAACTGAATTCTACCTTGTGTGCCAGGTTCTCTGTTTGGGATCTTAAGTTGGGTTCTATCTATTTGGAATTTATGGCCTAGGAGATAGTGTGTGTCCATTTTGGAGGAGATTGGATCTTTCTCTATTCCTGAATGATGAGGACGCGAGTCTCATTTATGTCAAGTTGACAAAATGAGATCGAAGGTCAGGTTAATGTGGAAGGTGGGTACAAGGACAACTGGTAATTCAGATGTAAGTGATATTTGTGCATGTGCTCACTCAGAACCCAGATCTCCATGTTATTGTTAACTCTTTCTTTGAAGCTTATAAGAAAACAAGCCTTTCACTAAACACCCAGTAAACTTCTTCTTCCAACCACCATCTTACACATGTCAATTAAAATTAACAGCAGCGTCATTAAAAATGATCTTTGGTTCCTATGGACCATTTTCCATAATTTGGAAGCCTCCTCCTGAGGAGACATAGAGTCATACAGTCATAGAACTGTGCAGCACAGAAACAGACCCTTCGGTCCAGCTTGTCCATGCCGACCAGATTTCCTAAATTAATCTAGTCCCATTCGCCAGCCCCTCTAAACCCTTCCTATTCATATACCCATCCAGATGCCTTTTAAATGTTGCAATTGTACCAGCCTCCAACACTTCCTCTGGCAGCTCATTCCATACACGCACCACCGTCTGCGTGAAAAAGTTGCCCCTTATGTCCCTTTTATGTTTTTCCCTCTCACCTTAAACCTATGCCCTCTTGTTTTCGACTGTGATACCCTGGGGAAAAGGCTGCCTATTCACCCTATCTAAGCCCGTCATGATTTATAAACGTCTATAAGGTCATTCTCCCTCCCCCACCGGCCAGCCTCCAATGCTCCAGGGAAAATATCCCCAGCCTATTCAGCCTCTCCCTACAGCTCAAACCCTCCAACCCTGGCAACGTCCTTGTAAATCTTTTCCGAACCCTTTTAAGTTTCACAACATTCTTCCTATGGCAGGGAGACTAGAATTGGACACAGTATTCCAAAAGTGGCTTAACAAATGATCCTGTACAGCCACAACATGACCTCCCAACTTCTCTACTCAATGCACTGACCAATAAAGATTGATTGATTGATTTATTGTCATGTGTACTGAAATACAGTGAAAAGCTTTTGTTTACGAGCGGTACAGGCAGATCATAGTAAGCAAAGGATGTGCAAACCAAAAATGACTTAGACAGAGGCATTCAGGTTACATTGCACAGGGTGTCTGCTCGGCAAGATCAATGGTAGCAAGATAAGTGTGTTATGAGGCTAGAGAGTCCATTCATCATTCTGATAATGGCTGGGAAGAAGCTGTTCCTGAACCTGCTCGTGCATGTATTCAGGTTTCTGTATTTTCTGCCTTGGGAGAAGAGGTCGTATGAGGTCATTACCGGGGTGCGATGGGTTTTGGTGATGTTGGCAACCTTGCATGGCAGCGAGCCATGTAAGTGGAGTCCATGGATGGAAGGTTGGCTTCCGTGATGGTCTGGGCTGTGCACACCACCTTCTGTAGTTTCTTACGGTCCTGAGCAGAGCAGTTGCCGTACCAGGCCATCATGCACCCAGACAGTGTGCTTTCAGTGGTACATCTGTAGAAATTGGTGAGGCACCTTATGGACATGCCAAATTCCCTGAGCCGCCTGAGGAAGAAGAGGCTTAGTTGTGTCTTCTTGATCGTCGCATCTACGTGGGAAGACCAGGACAGGTTGTCGGTTATCGTCACTCTGAGGAACTTGATGCTCTTCATTCCCTAAATGTCAGTTCAAAGGCATGCATACCAAACACCTTCTTCACTACCCTGTCTACCTGCAACTGCACTTTCAAGGAACTACGAATCTGCACTCCAAGGTCTCTTTGATCAGCAACACTCCCCAGGACTTTACCATTAAGTGTATAAGTCCTGCCCTGATTTGCCTTTCCAAAATGCAGCACCTCACATTTATCTAAATTAAACTCCATCTGCCAGTCCTCGACACACCAGCCCATCTGATCAAGATCCCGTTGTACTCTGAGGTAATCTTGTTCACTGCCCACTACACCACTAATTTTGGTGTCATCTGCAAACCTACTAAACATATCTCCTATGCTCACATCCAAATCACTTATATAAATGATGAAAAGCACTAATCCTTGTGGCACACCACTGGTCACAAGCCTCCAGTCTGTAAAGCAATCCTCCACCACCACCCTCTGTCTTCTACATTTGAGCTAGTTCTGTATCCAAATGGCTAATGCTCTCTGTGTTCCATGTGATCTAACATTGCTAACCAGTCAACCATGTGGAACCTGAAGCCCATATAGATCACATCCTCCACCAAGCATTCATTAATCCTCTTCATTACTTCTTCAAAAAACTCAATCAAGTTAGTAAGACACAATTTCCCACACACAAAGCCATGTTGACTATCCTAATCAGTTCTTGCCTTTCCAAATACATATAAATCCTGTCCCTCAGAACTCCCCCCACAACATGCATGCCACTGATGTCAGGGTAACTGGTCTACGGTTCTCTGGCTTTTCCTTACCACCTTTCTTAAATAGTGGCACCACATCAGCCAACCTCCAGTTTTCTGGCACCTTATCTGTGGCTATCAATGATACAAATATCTCAGAAAGGGGACCCAGCAATCGCTTCACTAGCTTTCCAAATAGGCAACAAAATTCTTCACAATCTTCAATGTGCCAGTTCAGCCTTTCGAAACAATCTCAAAGCTGAGACCGAGATCATGATTTACCAGACAGCAATGGCGTTGCAGCTTTGAATGCTTTGGAGACAGGGACAGCTTACAGCAGAATGCTGGTGAAGTGGCACCAATGGTGCCTTCACAACATCCTGTCAATGCAACGGCGAGAAAGTTGGCCCAACAGCAGTGTTGTCTCCCAAAGCCAACTTGCCCAACATCGAGACACTACACACTCAAACCCAGCTCTCCTGGGCGGGACAGGCTGCTTTGGAAAGGCCATGGAAGTAGAATTCCTTGCATGGAGCTGCATGATGAACACCTTCTTCAGCACCAGCTGCAGGGCACACATGACGGAGGATCTGAAAGGTCAGGCACTGCTGTCAGAGAGAGGGAGAATGATTACTGGTACAGCCAAACCACAAGCCTGAATAAGGAAAGCCTGGAGTTGTGAGGGCCTTGTGCTACATGGAAACCTTTCGAAGACTTGAGTCAGAAATTGTGTAATGATAGAATTCCCAAGATGTTGTCTTCAGGATTTCTCTCATAGTCTCCATTTCACACTGATCTTAACTCCACCCAAGAGAATAGTACAATGTCAGTGTTTGAGCTGAACCTGCAATGAAAGCTGACTTCTTCACTGCCACTGGACACAAAATGTAAGATCTACTGCATAACAGAGGGAACTTGAAGCCACGGTGAACATAACTTGATTCGAATGAATGAAGAACATCACAGTGCTTGGGGAGAACCTACACAATCACACAAAGGAGAAAGGAATAGATAGATCTCTTGATAGAGTTAGACAGAATAGATTGGAACGAGGCTCGGTGGAGCATAATGGCCAGTATAAGCCTGTTGGGATGAATGGCCTGTTTCACTGCTGTAAAGTTCTATGTAATGTTGCAGAAGATGGGTAAGGTGAGGTCAAAACTGTCCTTTGTTTTTGGAAAGGTGAATGCTGTTGGTAGAATGTCCAGTCCTGGGCTACCACAGAGTTTCTGAAGTGCTGTTTCTGAAAGCTGCCAACACCCACTGCCTACAGAAGAGGTTTTGAATGTGCTGCATGCACTCTGTTTTACTCCACTCCAAGGAAGGTTTATAACTGTGCAGTGATTCCCACTTGTTCTGTTTTTGCTAGTCAGCACGTAAAAGCATTGGAGAGGGTGCTCTAGTGGCTGCAGGATGAGCCTTCTTTCTTCGTTCAATCATTGAATGCGGGCAGTGCTAACTAGGTTGGCATTTATCACCTAGAATGTCATTAAGTCAACCACATTGCTGTGAGTCTGGAGTTTTAGCGAGGGAAATGTTGAGTGAAGATTTGATAGAGGTATAAAAATTCCTGAGGGCTCCAAAGAGTGAGTAGCTGGAGAGAAACTATTCCCATTCTAGATCTTAATTGAATCTTTCGGAGGACAGTTGGAAGAGAATGGATTTGCAGGATGCAGGATGGAGAGAGGGATGTGGAATGGGACTTGCCTAGTTGTTCTTATGAAAGCTGCACATGGACATGTTGGGCTGATTGACCTTCCATTCTGTGGGCAGGATTTATTTGACTGGTGGGTTTCCCGTTGTGCCACGGAGAATGTCATCAGGTAACGCAGCCCTGTTGGTGCCAGCTGTCCTGGTGCAATTGTACACGCTGAGGACCGGGAATGGGCCTGGAGCTGAGACTCGGAACCACCTCTGACAGCGGCCAGACAACCTACTGGGCCGGCAGCTCTGTACATGCTGCAGCACCAGCCAGGGTTGTGGTCACTTCTGGAACTGCAAGCAGTCCCACTCCCCATTCAAATACCAGACTAACAGGACCAGGTAATTGTCACGACCAGAACAGGCTTGTAGATATTACAAAGTGTAAAACCGCCTTTTCAAAATGGATACAACAGTTTTTAGGATGGCTGGAAATCTATCATTTGAATTTGGCATTATCAGCTCCAGAAAAACCTGAATTCAAACAAATGCCTTATTAAAATAGGAATAGTCCCATCCATTTGAGAAGCTCACTAGCCCTTTTGTTCGGGAAGAATTGCAAACATGCAGGACTGTGATATCTCAGCCAAGTTGTCTTCTTGTCTCAACATGGACTCAATGAACGTGACAAGTATGAAGTGAGTCTCATTGACCTTTCATTTTACTGTGATAGTTTGTTATATCAAACGCAAAGGCCTTGACTGTCTGAAAACCCCAGAAGGTGTGAAGGGCTACAAAACAGAGCATCTGTATACAAGCCAGTATCTGTTTTGACTGCGGAGCTTTGTATTTGTGATATCTCAGAGGTTTGGAACAGCTATGTTTGTACCTGCTTTTTAAAAATGACGACACAGATATTCTGATGAGAAGTGCTGTGAGAGATAGCATCTGAAATAACATTCATGAAATTCTTTGAAGCCAATCTCAGAGCCAAGCTAAGATAGTTATAGCTGAAAACTGGGAGAACTCTTCCTGCACCCTGCTCCAACTTCATGTTCACCTGAGGACTGACCCCCTGAAACATCAACCAGCAGAAACCATGCAGTTTACTGAGAATCCTCAAACTAATGCATCAATTCTTCCAAGAAACTACAAGTTTGTGTGTGTCATGTTGTGTGTGTGTGTGTGTGACTGTGTGTGTGTGTCTGTGTGTGCGTGCGTGTCTTTGTGTGTATCTGTGTGTGTGTGACTGTGTGGTGCGTGTGTGTGTGGCTGAGTGTGCATGTATGCGTATGTGTGTCTGTGTGTGCGCCTTTGTGTGTGTGTGCATTTTGTATGTGTACGTGTGATCATGTGCGTGTGTGTGTGTGAGAGAGAGAGAGAGAGTGTGTGTGGGTGTGTATGTATGTATGTGTGTGTCTGTGTATATATGTGTGTTTGTGTCTGTGTGTGTGTGACTGTGTGTGCGTACGTATGTGTATGTGTGTCTGTGTGAGTGTGCATTGTGTATGTGTATGTGGGACTGCATATGTGTGTGTGTGTATATGTGTGTGTCTGTGTGTGTGTGTGTCTGTATGTGTGTGTGTCTGTGTGTGTTCGTGTCTATGTGTGTGTATGTGTGTGTTTGAGTCTGTGTGTGTGCGCATTGTGTATGTGTATGTGTGTATGTGTGTTTGTGTCTATGTGTGTGTGTGAGACTGTGTGTGTGTGTGTGTGAGAGAGAGAGTGTGTGTGTGGATGTGTATGTTTGTGTGTGGTTGTGTCTGTGTGTTTATATGTGTGTGTCTGTATATGTGTGTGTGTGACTGTGTGGTCATGTGTGACTGTGTGTGTGTGGCTGTGTGTGTGTGTGAGAGAGACTATGTGTGTGTGTATGTGTGTGTGTGTGTCTTTGTGTGTATCTGTGTGTGTGTGACTGTGTGTGCGTGTGTGTGTGACTGTGTGTGAATGTATGTTTATGTGTGTCTGTGTGTGCATGTGTGTGTGCCTTTGTGTGTGTGTGCATTTTGTATGTGTATGTGTGATCATGTGCGTGTGTGAGTGTGTGTGTGAGAGAGAGAGAGAGTGTGTGTGGGTGTGTATGTATGTATGTGTGTGTCTGTGTATATGTGTGTGCTTGTGTCTGTGTGTGTGTGACTGTGTGTGTGTGCATTGTGTATGTGTATGTGTGACTGCGTGTGTGTGTGTGTGTGTGTCTGTATGTGTATGTGTCTGTGTGTGTTCGTGTCTATGTGTGTGTGTGAGACTGTGTGTGTGTGTGTGTGTGAGTGAGAGAGAGAGAGTGTGTGGATGTGTACGTCTGTCTGTGTGTATGTGTGTTTATATACCTGTGTGTGCAGCTGTGTGTATGTGTCTGGTTGTGTCTCTGTGTGTGTGTGTGTGTGTGTGTGTGTGTGTTTGTGGCTCTGTGTGTGTGTATGTGTGTGTATGAGAGACTATGTGTGTGTGTGTGTCTGTGTGTGTGTGTACGACTCTGTGTGTGTGTGTGCATGTGTGCGTGTGTGTGAGAGACTATGTGTGTGTGTCTGTGTGTGTGTGTCTGTGAGAGACTCTGTGTGTGTGTGAGAGACTCTGTGTGTGTATGTGTGTGTGTGTGTTTGTGAGACTCTGTGTGTGCATGTGTCTGTGTGTGTATGTGTGTGTGTGTGTGTATCTGTGCGTGTGTATACGTCTGTGTGTGTGTGTGTGTGCGCATGTGCACAAGCCTATGTCAGCGTGAATGTGTGTGTGTGTGTGAGTGCAGAGACTGGAGTGGGGAACCTGCAGACTGCCAATTAAGCTCCTTAAGAAGTTCCTTATGGAGGCTTTCTGCTGCAGAATATGGTTTCTAATCTTTGTTTTAAGCACTGTACAATCTGCAGCATGTGGAGTTCATTGCGAGGTTACTGAGATAATTCATTTCGATGTGGGGAAGACTGAATTCTGACTGGACAATCCACACAGCTTCCAGCACCATATCTGTCCTCTGTCTAATTGGTCACAGCGCTCCAGCTCCTGACCTGCTCTCATTGCCAATGCACTGGCACTCTGCCAACATGATGCCAGGAAGGCAAGTCCTGACTCCAGGAAGCACCTTGCCGCCACTTACATGGATGCCAATCTTTCCCCCTGCCCAAGTGGGGTATTTAAATTTTAAAGGGCTGTCACAAGAACGAGACAGCTAGGGTGCAAAATCAGGACCTAGAACTCATTCCAAGTGTTGAATTCCCTACCCCATTTTGAAAATCTTTGCCCGGTGTTTCACATTAATGAACTTTTTTATCAGAACATTTTCTGCCTAGATTTTCTGGTAACCAGCTGAAGTTCATTTTATTGTGCTGATGGTGCTATCGAAATGTAAGCTGTTGTCCCAGTATTTGCCGTACTTTACTCTCTCTATCCACAGCTCTTCTCTCTGTTAGACAGCCCAGTTTCTTTTCATCTCCATCTCTTCATCCTCCTTCTCATCCATATCCATTGCTACACTCAGCAACCAGACTCAAGAGGCTAAAGAGCATTGCCCAGGGGGACATTCTAAAATACAAGGGCTTTGGAGGTTATTTACCATCCAAAAGAGAAACGCTGGTCATTTTTTAGTGGTGAACCTTCCTTGTACCTTCCACAATTGCTGTTGAATTCTTTAACATTATACACACAGATTCCTAAGCAGTAATTGCTTCCCATGAGCTCTTCCCTGCAGTTATCCAGCACAGGACTCCCATACAGACACAGATGAGAAATTCTTCTAAGTATCTGATCACTGGAATTTCCAGTAGCCATGGAGACTAAAGGGACAGCTGGCAAGACGTTTAGTCTTCAGTGACCCATGTTTCCTGCAGCAGTACCATTTCCTTTAATCGCTCTCTAACTAGTTTCCTCCCTCCGAAGAAACCAACTCGAACATTTCTTGAATGCTGTCCTGAGACGCCCATGAAGGGAGCGAGGGGCTTATCAGGCCCTCAGCCTGATGAGAGCTCAGCAGCTCAAAGGCTCCTCATTCATCCCACTGTGTCCCGAGGAAGGGGATCAATGAAAGGAGGTGGCCTTTCCAGGGTGGGCCATGTGGTTGTGGAAGCCCACACTATTTGAATTCCGTTTCACATCTACATTCAGGGCTGGAAGGTCCACACAGACACAAATATACCATCCTGCTCTTACTTAGATTTATTTAAAGGCATTTGAGCAAAGTCATGCCTCAGGAATTAGTGAGCACATTAAGAAGGCAGTGTACCTACTATACAGTGTGACCTGGGACATACTGCACCTGCTCACAGATAGACATAGTCATAGAATCATACAGCACAGAAACAGACCCTTAGGTCCAACTTGTCCACACTGATCAGATGTCCCACTCTAACCTAGTCCCATTTGCCAGCATTTGGCCCATAACCCTCCAAACCCTTTCTATTCACATATCCGTCCAGATGCCTTTTAAATGCTGTCATTGTACCAGCCTCCACCTCTTCCTCTGACAGCTCATTCCTTACAGTCACCATCATCTGTGTGAAACATTTGCCCCTCAAGTCATTTTCCCTTCTCACCTTAAACTTATGCTCTCCAGTTTTGGACTCCCCCACCCGAGGAAAAAGACACTGGCTACTTACCTTATCCATGCCCTATAAGGTCATCCCTCAGTCTTCAACACTCCAGGGAAAATAGACACAGTCTATTCAGCCTCTCCCTATAGCTCAAACTCTCCAGTCCAGGCAACATCCTTCTGAACATTTTTCTGCACTCTTTCAAGTTTCATAACATCCTTCCTGTAGCAGGGCGACTAGAATTGAACGCAGTATTCCAAAATTGGTCTCACCAATGTCCTGTACAGCCGCAAAGTGATGTCTCAACTCTCATACTCAATGTTGATTGATTGATTGATTTATTGTCATGTTTACCGAAATACAGTGAAAAGCTTTGTTCACGAGCAGTACAGGCAGATCATTGTAAGCAAAGGATGTACAGATCGAAAAGACTTAGACATGGGCATAAAAGTTACATTGCATAGGGTGTATGCACTGTAAGAGATCAACATTAGCAAGATCAGCATTATTTGAGGCTAGAGAGTCCATTCATCAGTCTAATAATGGCCAGGAAGAAACTGTCCCTGAATCTGCTGGTGCATGTGTTCAGGCTTCCGTATCTTCTGCCTGATGGAGGAGGTTGTAGGAGGACATTACCAGGGTGTGATGTGTGCCTGATGATGTTGGTGGCCTGTTTGGAAAGGTAAGCACATCAAATACCTCCTTCACCACCCTGCCTACCTGTGACTCCACTTTCAAGGAACAATGTACCTGCGCCCCGAGGTCTGTTTGTTCAGCAACACTCCCCAGGATCCTACCATTAACAATATAGTGAAGCTTAAAAGATTGTTCTGCTCCAAAACTCTCTTTTTAATGTAAAATGGAGAAATGAGCGGCGGTCATGTCAACTGAATCCTGCCTGAAAACAAGCTCTGATTGTTAGAGCTTAAAGAGAGGGCCTAGCTTTCCTACTGGGAAGCGAATGTGGTGTATTCGTACCTGTAAACAATGAGCCAGGTGGCTACACTGATAGTGAAGAACCTTCTGGTCTTTTTGGACAGAGCAGAGAAAGCGAGGAAAGGAAATGCTTGAGAGTGTCAGCACAGAGAATTGAGTTGTAATTTTCAGTGAAGCATTGAAGCAGGATATAAGGGATTTATCCAATGGCTGGTTAAAGGACCTGGGCAGACTCAGCTGGCCGAAGTGGGCAAGGGGTGAAGTGTCATGGAAGCAGCCTCCACTGCAGGGAGTCAGCTTGGAAATTCTCCGTAAACTGGAGGAAGAACCTTCATTGAAATGGCTAGAGAACCGGTTGACAGGCAGGAGACAGTGAGTCGGAATAAACGAGTCATTTTCCGAATGGCAGGCTCTGACAATTGGAGCGCCGCGACAGTCAGTGCTGGGCCTCGGCTGTTGACAGAATGTATAATTTGGATGCGGGAACTCAACATAATATCTCCCAAGTTTGCAGGCAATACAAAGCTGGAGGGTAAGCCGCGCAGAGATGCTTCAGTGTGAGTTGGACAGACTGAGTGAGTGGGCAAATGCATGGCAGACGCTGTACAATGTGGATAAATGTAAGGTTACCTACCATGGCAGCGCAAACAGGAGGGTAAAGATTATTATCTGAATGGCGTTAGATTGAGTTAAGCAGGCAGTAGATGAGACTTGGGAGTCATTATGAACCAATCACCAAACATAAGCATGCAGGTGCAGCAGGCAAATGATATGTTGGCCTTCATAGCAAGCGAATTCAGGTACAGAAGCAAAGATGTCTTGCTGCAATTGCACAGCACCTTGGTGAGACTACGTCTATAGTATTGTGTATAATTTTGGCCTCCTTCTCTGAGGAAGGATATCCTGACTATGGAAGGCGTGCAACAAAGATTTACCAGCCTGATTCCTGGGATGGCAGGATTGATGTATCATGAGAGGCTGGACCAGTTAGGACTACATTCACTGGAGTTTAGAAGAATGGGGGGGAATCTCATATTAAAAAAAAACCGATACAATTCTAACAGGTCCACGCAGAATAAATGCAGGAAAGATTTTTCCGATGACCAGAACAAGATTAGGGATATGGGGTAGGCCATTTAGGACTGAGATAGGAGAAATTTCTTCACCGAGGATGGTAAGCCAGTGGGATTCTTTGCCCCATAAAGTGGTTGAGGTCAAAACATTGAGTGTTTTCAAGAAGGAGTTAGATATAGTTCTTAGGGCTAAAGGGATCAAAGGATATGGGGAGTAAATGGGAACAGGGCACTGAGTTGGATGATCAGCCATGGTCATTATGAGTGGCAGAGCAGGCTTGAAGGGGCCGAATGGCCTACTCCTGCTCCTATTTCCTATGTTTCTATTCTTTGAAGAAAGAGAGAAGCATGAGCCCTTTGGAAGCTGGGGGTACAGTAATTCTGCAGAGGGCATGTTGTGATGATTCCTGAGACATGTTATCTCATTAAAGCGTTAAGAAGGGCTGACTTTTTTGTAATGTATAAGTTGCCCATGGATCTGCATTTAGTATGTTTTTTTTAGTATTTTTGTTATGTTCAATGTCTTAAAAACTTGAAGCTTGCAATTCCTTTAAGTTGTTTTACTGGGAGGTCCATTTGCCTAAACAAGTTATTGGTGTCTGCAGGGACCAAAGCAAAGCTGCACCAACAATGGAGATGGGTCTTCCACCCTGCATCTAGCCTGGGCTTTGGAGGTCAGGGCTGCGTCGGCACTCTCTTGGAGGGATTGTTATTGTGAAGAGTCAGTTTTGATGCACATGGGCCGCCCCGTAGCTAAATCCACTCTTTCACCTGAGGGGCTGCCACTACTAGTAAAATATTTCAGGCCAAAATCAGAAGGAAGTTTAAAGAGATCAACTTTTAAACTATGAATGCAGTACTCACAGCCTTTGTACTCGGAGGATGATGTAGGATTAGCTGAGGTACCACTGACTGGTGAATGTATAGAAATCAGCGCTGACGTGCAAGAGAGTGAAAATCCACAGGCGCAATTTCAAAAAAGATAGTAGTGTACCAACAGTGTTTCCCAATTCCCTTTGTAAATTGGTAAATCAGATACCTGCTCTTATCTAGTTTCAGGGATTAAATGGGCCGTGGCAATATTATGTATTGCTAATTAAAGAATGCCAAGAAGAGTGTCTCATGAGTTCTGGATCATTTCATTCGCCAGGCCGATTAGCAGAAGTCTAACATTGCCAGTGACCCACACGTTACCTGATCTAATGGTGCTTCACGCTGTTACTTAACACGGGATGAGAGGACACTTACCCTTCAGCTCCGCCATCCATCAACATAATGAGCACAGTGAAAAGCAGTTGACCTTACTCCTGACAGACAATAAATTAAAATCAAAAGCAGACCACGAACTCGAGTTGAATTATCGGAATCGGCTTTCAATCGGTTTTCTCGGTAGAGTGTCCTACTTGATGTAGAAGCTCCTTCAGATGTGAACGAGACTGGCAAAAAGAAAGATTTTCTACAAGAAAAAGGATGGAAGAATTAAACTGCAAGGCCAAGCAAAGTACCAATCTTTATTTTCCCTGACTTTCCACTATCTCTTCGTCCGGATGATCACTCCTCGTTGGAGACTACAGCCAACCTCCCCCAGCCTCCCCTAACTCCCAGAATCTGTGGCCATTCCTTGTCACTGCAGTTAAGTGTGAATTAGCAACATGGCTTCCGGCCACTGTGTTGCCTGTCAGCTGGTTGCTTCAATATAAGTGCCATCAGGAAGAAGTAGTGAATGGTGTGAGTGCTTGGGCTATTCCAACCCAGACATGGACTGCTTCAGTGCCTGCGGAGTTGCGAATAGTGCTCAACATTGTACAGTCATTGGTGAACATTCCCCGGCTCCCCCCAATTATAAGGTCACAACTGGGAATGGTTAATGGATGATTACACAATGTTCAGCACCATTGGCGATTCCTCAGATGCTGAGGCAGTCCGTGTCCAAATGCAACAAGACCTGGAACTAGTTTAGGCTCAAAAGTGACAGATAATATTTGTGCACCGCATCAGTGCTAGGCAATGGAATTTCCAAAAACAGACAATCTAACCACTGCCTCTTGGCAATCAATGATGTTACTATCACTGCATGCCCGATCACTATCCTCGGGGTTACCATTGACCAGAAGGCCAACTAGAGATGGACAATAAGGTTCCCTGAGAGTTGTGCTGGTGGAATGTTGTGACTGATGATGGGAAATTGATGGCAGCTCAACATTCGATCAGGTTCAACGCTGCTCCATTTAAGTACACAGCAGAATGTCAGTGAATGTTTCAGGCCATAGAATCTGGCTGCTGATGTCTTTTTGATGGTTGTTGTGGGAGCCAAAAAGGTCAAAGGACCCTCTTGCTGCCACCGACAGCACATTATGTGGCACACCATGCTTGGAAGGTGACTCACCATAAAAACACAGAGGTTAAAGAACAGGTCAGAGGCTAGGGATACTGTGGCAAGTAACTCCTTCCCTGACTTCCCAAAGCCTGTCTGCGATCCAGAAGGCACGAGTCAGGAGTGAGATGGAACTTTCCTGGATGGGTGCAGCTCTAACAACTAAAAGCTTGATCGGCATCACATCCACTCCCTCCACCACCAACATTCAAGAACTGCAGTGTGTAGCATGTACAAGATGTACTGCAGAAATTCACCAAATATCCTCACAGCTCCTTCCAAACTCACAACCACTTCTATCTAGAAGGTCAAGGGCAGCAGATATACAGGAACACCTTCACCTGAAATTTCCCTCCAAGCCACTCACCTTCCTGATTTGGGAATATATCACCGATCCTTCAGTGTCGCTGGGTCAAAATCCTGGAACTGCCTCCTTAAGGACATTGTGGGTCAACCCACAGCACATGCAATGCAGCCATTCAAGAAGGCAGCTCACAATGACAAGATCAAGGGCAGCTAAGGATGGGTAATAAATGCTGGCCCAGCGGCTAGCCCCACAAGCAAGTGTATGTCAACATGACCCAGTATTCCTGAGCGCTCTGACCAGAGGAACCTCCAAGCTAAAGTCAATCACAGGAATCTCTGCCTCTGCAGATTCAGGCAAATGCAACAGAAGCACGCTGCCTAATTCAGAGTGAACTCCTGCTGGCCTGTATCATATCAATTTTCTAATTACTTGACAGGTCAGTGTGTATGATAAATTCCAGTGCTGTTCACAATACAGATGTTCAGTCCAAGGTCAAACAGCAAGTCTTCAATTCACACTGGCCACCTCATGAGATAGACTGATGCCATGAGCTTCCCTTTGGAGATCTGCCCAGGTTCTGTAACATTCCCTGCTTGCAGTGAATGCTGCAGTCTCCTGTCAGGAATCCAGCCAGCCTTTCTGTGTGAAGTTTTCATCTGCTGTGAGGTTAACAGAGAATTGCTATTAGACCTTCAATGATGTGAGCTGCAGATCCTTAACAGAGGGCCACCCAAGACTTGCTACATATTGAGAACTTATTTTTTCCTTGTTACAGGAGGAATTGGAATTATTTTGTTCCTGCCATTCAGGGTTCCTGTCAGTAGAGGACATGGGGAGACACTGATCCAACAGCTCACATGAGACACCACCCATCCCGGAGTTACTTGGTAGAACACCGCAGGGAATGGGATCTAAAAATAAGGGAGGTTCTGCTAAAACTATACAAAACATTAGTCAGACCACTGCTGGAATACTGTGATTAGTTTTGGTCTCTTTATCTAAGGAACTGCATTCGATAGCAGTTAGAGAAGGTTTACTAGGCTGATCCCCAGTATGGAGGGACTGTCTTATGAGGAGAGGTTGAGTAGGTTGGCCCTGTACTTAACAAGGTGTAGAGCCAGATGAAAACAGCAGGCCAAGCAGCATCAGAGGAGCAGGAAAGCTGACGATTCGGGCCTAGACCCTTCTTCAGAAATGGGGGAGGGGAAGGGCGTTCTGAAATAAATAGGGAGAGAGGGAGAGGCGGATAGAAGATAGATAGAGGAGAAGATAGGTGGAGAGGAGACAGACAGGTCAAAGAGGT
>NC_063336.1:18118255-18159955 GCF_021869965.1 Rhincodon typus
TCCTCTGATGCTGCTTGGCCTGCTGTGTTCATCCAGCTCTACACCTTGTTATCTCAGATTCTCCAGCATCGGCAGTTCCTACCATCTTGGCCCTGTACTTGTTGGGATTCAGAAGAATGAGAGGCAACCTTATTGAAACATATAGAATTCTTAAGGGACTTGACAGGGTAGATGTGGAAAGGAATCCTGTCTGTGGGAAAGTCTAGGACCAGAAGGTATCATCTCAGAGTAGGGGATCCCACATTTAATGAGGAGCAATTCTTTCTCACAGGGGGCTGTGAATCTATGGAATTCTTTCCAGCAGAGGGCTGTTGATGTTCAGTCATTAAGTGTATCCAAGGCTGAGACAGATAAACTTCTAAGCACTAATGGAATCAATGGGGAAAAGACAAGAAAGCGCAGCTGAGGATTATCAAATCATCCATGGCCTCACTGAATAAACAGACTTGATGGGCTGAATGGCCTACTTCTGCGCCTACAGCTCATGGCCTTACAGTTATCAGTTGAACTACCAGTGTAGCTAAGTGGACAGCTGTATCAAAGAACTGGCACAGTCACAATAGATTAAATGGTCACTTTTGGTGTGGCACCATTCAATTCTATGAAGAACGAATTAATCTTCTTGTCTCTAAACTGTCCTTTTGCTTACGTTATTAACTTTTCAGCAATTGTCTTCAGCAATCACTCTCCAACAACTATGATTGCTCACTTGGGAAATTCTGTATCACTGGGCATGGGTTCAGTGAGCAGCTGATGAACCCGATCCTATGCCACATCTCCCACAACACATAGGTAAGTGTTTTTGGGAGATGGAATTGGTTCTTTGGATTTAAAATCTTTGGCATTCCTTTCTCTAGTTCCTTTTCTGTATTTCCACTTGCTTCCGCTTGAAGAATTGTATCCTTTCTTACAGGATCTTCCTCCAAGTCGATTTCTTCGGAATGAGGGTCTCCCATGTGTTGACATCTGTGTTGTGTTTCTTGAGGAAAGCCTTCAGGGAGTTTTTGCAATGCTCCCTTTGTGTTCCACTCATTTGAGCGCCTTTCTTGAGCTGGATGAAGGTGATTTGATTTGGCGATTGGAAATAAAATAACCTCAGCATGTGATTGGTCCAGCAGAGTTGGTTTCGGATAATCGTGGCTCAAATCTGGTGCTACTGGCTGCCTCAAAGACAGTGGTGTTAGTACACCTGTCCTCCCAGCCAACACGGAGAATCCATCTCAAAATTGGTTGATGGCCCTTCTCCAGGGCTTTGAGGTGGTGTCTGTCTTTCGGAGCTATAACATTATCGTGTTTGCTTCTTTCAAGAGAGGGTACAGTGGCTCAGTGGTTAGCTCTGCTGCTGGACAGTACTAGGGACCTGGGTTCGATTCCAGCCTCGGGCGACTGTCTGCGTGGAGTTTGCACATTCTCCCCATGTCTGTGTGGGTTTCCTCTGGATGCTCCTGTTTCCTCCCACAGTCCAAAAGTTGTGCAGGTTAGGTGGATTGGCCATGCTAAATTGCCCATAGTGTTCAGGGATGTGCAGGCTGGATGGGGTTATCTGTGGGAAATGCAGGGTTTACAGGGATTGCGTGGGAAGCTCTTTGGTGGGTCAGTGTGGGCCTGCTTATCCAAATGGCCTGCTTCCACACTGTAGGGATTCTAAAATAATAAATCCTTTCTGCTGAAAAGTAGTGATTTTTGTGAAGGTCTAAAACCACCCCCAAAAATGAAAGTGATTGAGCTCAGGCCATGATCCTGTAGAATTTTGTGATTGGATTAGAAATATAATGACAGTAAGTCAATGCACCTACTCTCCCCTCAGCTCTGAGTGTTCAAAGACCATTTGACAGCCCAGAGTGTTGATGTCAAAAAATTGTAAGGTTCATTCATTTTTATTTCCTAAATCAAGATTTACTTCTCACTGCCAATAGAATTCAAATAGACTCCCTCCTAGCAGTAAAGGAATTAGCTATCCTGCTCTTCCCTATGACTTATCCAGGAAACACACCACAAAATAGGATGTGACTGCTGCTTCAATAAGTCATTGCAGCAAGACCATTGACTGTGTTTAAAAATGGCACCTTAGAGCCAGGAGACTGGTGTCATCAATCAGGAAGTGGCATAAGATCTGAATCTTAGGAATAAGCGAATATCTGCCAGTGCAATTGGCAGAGCATAGCAACTTCCTGTTTCTGTAGTGACAAACAAATAATGTTGGACTGCATCAGAAAATCGAATATTTAACAGCCTTTTCATGTATGTGAAAGCATGGGTGTCTGAGCTATTGTAAGTGAGTTGCATGCATGAGCTGGTGTGAGTGAGTGTACATGAGTGTGAATGAGTGTGCACATGAATATGTAAGGATGTAAAAGTGTGTACATTTGTGTGAGTTTGTGTGTGTTTGTGTACTTGTGAATGTGTGGAGGGTGCATGAATGTTTATGTACATGCATACATTTGTGTATGCATGAGAGTGTGTGTCTGCAAGTGAGTGTGTGTACGTGCCTTGTGACTCTGCACGAGTGTGTGTTTGTGTCTGAATGTCAGTGTGCACGAAAGAGTCTGTGTGTGCATGAGAGTGTGTGTGTGTGTGCATATGAGTGTGAGTGTGTGCATGTACATGAAAGTATGTGTGTGTAGAAGAGTGTGCACATATATGAATGTGTTTCTGTAAATGAGAGTGGGAATGTGTGTATGTGTATGAGGACTCATGAGAGTGTATGTGTGTGCACATAGGATTGTGTAAGTGAGAGCGGAATTGGATGTGTGGGTGTGTGTGTGTATGTGTGTGTTTATGTTTGTGTGTGTGTGTATGTGTGTGAGCATGTATATGTTTGTGTGTGAATATTTGTGTTTGTGTACGTTTGTGTGTGTGTGTATGTTTGTGGGTGTGTGTATGTTTATGTGTGTGTGCGTGTATATGTTTGCATGTGTGTATGTTCATGTGTATGTATATGTTTGTGCATGTGTGTGTGTATATGTATGTATGTTTGCATGCATGTATGTTTGTGTGTGTGTATGATTGTGTGTGTGTATGCGTACATGTTTGTGTGTGCATGTGCGTATATATGTTTATTTGCGTGTATATGTTTCTGTGTATGTATTTGTGTGAATGTTTGTATGTCTGTATGTTTGTGCGTGTGTGTATGTGTATGTATATGTGTGTGTGTATGTTTCTGTACGTGTGTATGTTTGTGTGTGTGTACATGTTTGTGCATGTGTATGTGTGTGTGTATGTTTCTGTATGTGTGTATGTTTGTGTGCGTGTACATGTTTGTGCATGTATATGTCTGTGTATGTGTGTCTGTATGTGTGTTTGACCAAGTGCACATCAAAACAGACATGTGTGTTTTGATGAGAGTGGGGGTGGGTCAGTATATATGCACATATGTGACAGTGTGTGCAGACAGAGCCACATGTCTTATATGGCTATCTTTTCAACATTAACTGTTCCAAGGCAAGCAGTGACCCAACAAAATGGTATTGAAATGCCGATATCCAAGTGACAGATAGCCAACTGTACAATCCTACAGGTAAACTGTAATGTCAGGAATTGTTTGTTTCAATTCTAAAACCCACCACACCTCACACACCTCTAGTCCAAAGCCCAGCCTAAAATAATGCATGATATTTACAGCTTAGAAACAACACATTTCAACCCACTGGTCTTGTGCTTGTGTTTGTGTTTGTGTTTCACATGAGTATTCTCTTTGCCTGTTTCACCTTCCCTTATCAACCTTTCTGTCTTTTCCCTTGTGCACTAACCTAGCTTCACCAGCTATTCACATCAACTACTTGAGCCAACAGGCAGTATATCGGCTGAGGCTCACTTGCTGCCATTCTTATTTCTGTGTTGGAAAGTTGTGGGTTCAAGTCCTCCTCTAAGATTTAACGACAAATATCAAGGTTGACATTGCAGTGCGAGTGTGGGATCTTACTGTGTAAATTGATGACCGCATTCCACATATCCTACAAATGTTACTAAACTTCAGAAATACTTCATTGGCTGCAATGTGAAACATTTTATATATACACAAATCTTCAATTTTTCAAGTTGTATATTTGTGCAAATTTCTTTTCGAAGCAATTTCTATTCAATTTATTCATGGCACTGTGATATTTAAGATCTCTTTGGTTTGGAACTCCCAGAAGTGAAGCAATCTTCTTTATGCCTGTGCTTCTGAACCCCTTCTTATTTTTCTAACAGTGTCAGATTGTTCGACAAATCAGACAATTTAACATCTTGGCCCTGTGAAAACAGAAGGCACTGGGGTGAGTTATAGTTCTGTCCATGTCTGGAATGCAGTATGCTGGAAATTATTCATATTTTTGATACAATTGAACATATTTTTCAAAAGATAATTATTATCCACTGATTCTTGCCATTCCTTTACAGCACAGAGCTGCTTAGAGCTGCAGCTATAAAGAGACTAGGACTAGCGATATTCCTAACCCAAGCTTTCCTCTTACATCTATCTATCTCCCAGAGCAAGTACTTATCCTCCTGATCAATGAGATTATCAAATAAATAACTTTCCACAGTTTTTATTGATTGGAATTTGCAGAGCTTGCTATTATTTTCCACCATTGTAAGCCTTGATTTCCATGGACATTACTTATTATTCCTTAAGGCATTATGCCTACTTTATCTCCAAGGTTAATTGTGTATCTAATTACAGCTAGTATATTTGCTCTTTTGTGAAGGCGCAGCCAATAGATTGGTGCATCTGCTGGCGTACTGAAGGTGAGGCTCTAGCCGGGACGAGAATTCAATCAAGCCTCATTCAAAATCTGAGAGGAAAACACCTCTGAAACTGTTCACTGCGTACTGGGCCATTTCCCTTGCCCCAGTGTGCCCTCTAAACTCGGCACTCCTCATTCCGCAGAGGGCTAGAATTCAGCACGTGGTTGGGTCAGATCTCCAAACCCATGGGCATAAGTCTGTGTCTCTGCTCTTAACGCTGCAGCAGTTTGCAAGTGGACTGTGCACTGCATTGCCACTACACTGGCTCAGTGGTTAACACTGCTGCCTCACAACTCCAGGGACCTACGTTCAATTCTATTGTAGGGTGTCTGTGTGGAGTTTGCACGTTCTCCCTGTGTCTACGTGGGTTTCCTCTGGGTGCTCTGGTTCCCGCGAAAGGTCTAAAGATGTGCGGGTTAATTGGATTGGCCTTGCTAAGTTGCCTATAGTGCCCAGTGATGTGTAGGCTAGGTGGGTTAGCCATGGGAAATGCAGGGCTACAGGGATACAGTAGGGAGGGTGGGAACGGGTGGGATGTTCTTCCGAGGGGTGGTATGGGCTAAACGGCTTGCTTCTGTACTGTAGGGACTCTATAATCAACCCAAATACTTTTATTGCTGCAATAGGCTCCTCAGTGAACTCCCCATCCAAAGACAATTTACACAAAGCAAGCTCCATATGGAACATCCTTGTAAAATCTGTGTGTACACAAAATTTTGTCACTGCCCTCTGCTTGCTCGATGCAAATTGTGATTTTCCCCATGGGATCCGCCACAGCCCCAACATGTGCACAAACTGTGGTCGTGCAAGGCTATGTCACTGCACCAATGTTCATCTCCACGCTGTATCTATGAAGCTTCCCACTGGAGTGCAGCTAATCTCCAGGGTGAGCAGAAAGCTGTCCACCCTGCAATACTTCTAGTCCAGAAGGCGGACAGCCCCAAGCATTGTCACTGAGTTGCAATATAGAGACAATCGGTGTGAGTATGCACAATCAGATGCTGAGGTGAAAACTATCATCTATACATTTAAAAAGAAAACAGCAAAGTCTTGCAGATGCTGGAATTCTGAAATTACAACAGAAAGTGCTTGAGAAGTTCGGCAGGTTTGGCAGCATCGGTGGAGAGAGAAACAAAGTCAGAGCCAGTTACTCCTCTTCAGAACTGAAGGATGCTGGGAATTGATGGTTTTTCTGCTGTTGACAAAGAGGGAGGAAGGAGTGAGTGGAACAGATGGAGACCGGAGCAAAAGAAGAAGGGAGCCCTACTGGTGGTAAAGGAGGAACTGAGGTATAAAATAGGTGTTAATGATGGGTTTGAACAGGAAAGAAGTATTCCGCGAAATTAAATGGTGGAATCAATATGGAGGACAGTGTACATACTCTGGACCTGTTGAACTCAATGTTGAGTCTTGAAGGCCATAAAGTGCTGAAGGAAAACAAGGTGTTGTTCCTCCAGTTTGCGTTGGGGCTTCACTGGAGACGGCCTGAGATGGAAATGTTAACGAGGGAGCAAGATCCTTTATTGAAATAGCAATCTACTGGAAAGTCAGGGCTATTTCTACAGACAAGTGGAGATGTTTCACAAGGCAGTCACCCAGTCTGTGTTTAGTCTTGCTGATGTAAAGGAATCACACGACACCAGGTTATAGTCCAACAGGCTTATTTGAAATCAGAAGTTTTCATTCCTTCATCAGGTCAGCAGCGATCAAAAAGCTTTAAATTTCAAATAAACCTGTTGGACTATAACTTGGTGTTGTGTGATTTCTAACTTTGTCCACCCCAGTCCAACACTGGCACCTCCACATCAATGTAAAGGAGACCACATTGTGAGCAGCGAATGCATCAGGCTAGTTTGAAAGAAGTCCAAGTGAAATGTTACTTCTCCTGGAAAGTGTGTTTGGGGCCTTGGACAGGAAAGGGCAAGTGTTACACCCTTTGTGATTGAAAGGGATGGAGCCATGCGTGGGATGGTAGAAGAAATGTAAGGACTGTGGAGGAGTGGACCAGGATATCATGGAAGAAGTGGTCCCTGTGGAATGCTGACGCTGAAGGATGTGTTTGGTAATAGCACCACATTACCCCACTATCCACCCCCAGCCTTCAAATCATCTTTGTACCTTGTTGGCTTTGCTCTCAATAGAACTGATCCCATTTCCCTTTCATTAACTCCTATTATACATCTCAATTCCACCTTTATGGTAATCTCACTACCTTTGCCTTTTGCTTTGAGCACCTTCACCATCTGATCCAGTCAGTCCCGCTTTCCCTTCATCAGCAGGATTAAAAACCATCATTATCCAGCCCCCTTCTGATCTGAAGAAGAGCCATTGGACTCAATATGTTAACCCTGTTTGTCTCCAGAGAATGCTGCCAGGAACGATGGGATTTCTCCAGCGTTTTCTGCTTTTATCTTCAACGCATTCATGGAGATATATGAGAGAATGGGTCTTGTGTCTTCTACCAGCCCACTCCCACTGCACAACACTATCAGGAAACACAAGGAGCCCATAGTACAATGCAGACAAAGGGACCTAGGAGTGCAGTTACATGGATCCTAGAAGGTGGAGTCATAGGTAGACAGAGTAATGAAGGAGGTGTTTGGTCTGTTTGCCCTTATTGGCCAGTGCATTGGGTGTAGGAGTTGGGGAGGTCATGTTGCGGCTGGACAGGCCATTGGTTAGGCCACTTGTGGGATATTACGTTCAGTCTGGTCTCCCCGCTATAGGAAAGATGTTGTTAAGCTTGAAAGGATTCTGAAAAGATTTACAAAGATGTTGCAGGGTTGGAGGGTTTGACCAATAGAAACACAGAAACATAGAAACATAGAAAACAGGAGCAAGAGTAGGCCATTCTGCCCTTTGACCTGCATTACCATTCGATATGGTCATGGCTGACCATGCAATTTCATTATCCCATTCCGGCTTTCTCTCTATACCCCTTGATCCCTTCAGCCATAGGGCCACATCCAGCTCCCTCTTGAATATATTGAATGAACTGGCCCCAACAGCTTCCTGTGGGAGAGAATCCCACAGGTTCACAACGCTCTGAGTGAATAAATTCTTCCTCATCTCAATCCTGAATGGCTTCCCCCTTATTCTTAGACTGTGACCCCCAGTTCTGGACTTCCCCAATATTGGGAACATTCTTTCCGCATCTAGCCTACCCAGTCCCATTGGGATTTTGTATGTTTCTATGAGATCCCCCCTCATTCTTCTAAATTCCAGTGACTACAAGCCCAGTTGATGCAGCCTTTCTTCATATGGGAGAAGCTGAACAGTCTGCAGCTATTTTCCCTGGAGCGTCGGAAGCTGAGGGGTGACCTTTATAGAAGTTTATAAAATCATGAGGGGCATGGATACGGTGAATAGCTAAGGTCTTTTCCCAAGGGTAAGGTGTCCAAAGCTACAGGTCGTAAGTTTAAGGTGAAAGGGGAAGTATTTGAAAGGCACCTAAGGGGCAAATTTTTCACACAGAGGGTGGTGCGTGCATGGAATGAGCTGCCAGAGGAAGTGGTGGAAGCTGGTATAATTACAACATTTAAAAGGCATCTGGATGGGTATATGAATAGGTAGGGTTTAGAGAGATACGGGCCAAATGAGACAAGATAAATTTAGGATATCTGGTCAGCATGGATGAGTTGGACAGAAGGGTTTGTTTCTGTGCTGTACGCCTCTGTGACTCTATGACCATTCAGCTCTGTTTGGTGGGTCACATTGTCTACATGTCTGATACAAGGGTTTCCAAAATAACTGTCTCCTCTGAGTCCATCACAGCAAGAAGTTATCAGGAGGGCGGAGTAAACACTTCAGAGACATCATCAAAAATCTCCCAGAAAATATGCAACACCGTCACTGGTTTTTGGGAATCTTTTGCCCAAAGCCCCCAAATTAGAGAAGTACCTGTGAAGGTGCCAACTATTTGGAACAGCCCCGTCAGGCCGTTATACAAGCCACATGCAAACAATGTGTGAAACCCCAAAAATCCTACCGACTCACCAAGCCGAACAAAGCCCACCCTTACCCCACTGCAGCAGGGAGTGTGGATTTGGTGAAGTCACCGCATTAGCCACAATGCTAGAGTGGAAGGAAGTCATTTTCAATGCTGAGGGACTGCCTCAGAAGCAAAAGTCGCAAGAAGACTCCAGAGTTTCAGCCTAGTTGAAGTCAAACTTATTTGCTGAGTGGTGGGTGTGCGGAATGTGCTGCCGGTGGTGGTAGTGGAGTCAGATACATGAGGGACATTTAAGCGACTCTTGGATAGGCACATGGATGATGGTAAAATGTATGGTATGCTGGGTAGTTTGATCTTAGAGTAGGATAATAGGTTGGCACAACATCGTGGGCCGAAGGGCCTGTACTGTGCAACATTTTCCAGTGTAGATTTCAAAAGAGCTGGCATATTAAAGGGAGACTGTATCAATAGTGGGCCATTTTTATTCTTTCCTTTTCTTCTCCCTACCAAGTTTTCTTTTGTTATCTTAAAAGTTTTGACTATTTTCCCGGGCACAGTTCCACACATGGTCAATTAGACATAAGTTTTTCAGTCAAGGTGCCCGGTGGGAGATCAGTAAACTATAGTTTCTGGGGGTGAGGGCAGGAGGTGGCATAGTCTAGCTGTCAGCCAGTGATTGGATCCTTAATCCCTCACCAAGGGATAGTGGGGATTGCCATCAGGGATTTAACAGCAGTGCGAAGCTTATCCCTCACCAGCATGGTCCCCATGATTTGTGCTAAACTTTAAATTACATCCAGGAAGTCTCAAGCTGTAACACAGTAAGGAGGCACTGCCCTGCAGTATTTGGGCCACAGCTCCGAGATTGGGATGAAGGAATATCATTGGGATAGGTAGAGTCACCCATGACCACTGAGGATCCTCAGCAGAACGGAACACTGAAGGAATATTCAGAATGCGCCGATCTCATGTGGGATCGAATTTAGGAGCTCCCAATTTTTTGAATGCCAAGTGGATTTTATTTTAACTACTTGTTGCACTCAATAAGATGGGGATCATTTGCGTTATTTTTCCAGGTGTTCCAGGTGTTTGTTTTCCTGGTGTTAAATTTTCCCGGTGTTAGTTTTCCCGGTGTTCCAAGTGTTTGTTTTCCCGATGTTTGTTTTCCCGGTGTTAAATTTTCCCGGTGCTAGTTTTTCCTGGTGTTCCTAGTGTTTGTTTTCCCAATGTTTGTTTTCCCGGTGTTAGTTTTCCCGGTGTTTGTTTTCCTGGTGTTAAATTTTCCCGGTGTTAGTTTTCCTGGTGTTCCAAGTGTTTGTGTACCGGGTGTTCCAGCTGTTGGTTTTCTAGGTGTACCATGTATTCATTGTCCTGACTTTGGGGCGTTTTCTCCTCGGAATGATGTGATATAAATGCTGGTGACTGTGACATCAAATATTCCTCTCCCTTTTACCGAAAAGATATTAAAACAGGGAAAAATGTGTGCGAGGCCCTAATTTGCACCATTGGCTGCAAGATGGCTCAATTACAGCAAGAGATTTAATCAGTCAGAGGGCATTTGATTCCCAAAGCGGTCAGGTAGACCTATGAAGGCTTCTTTTCCTTCTTGAGTTAGTGCCAAGTGACAACAGCTGGCTAAGAAATAGCTTGCTTCCTTTATGGTAGTGTGTGTCCCAGTGGCCGCTTGCCAACATCAGATTCAGAGAGAGACATTATTTCCCTGGCCACATGATGATTCAATTAAAATGGGTCTGAAGAAATTCAAGTCATCAATTGATGCAAATTCTCTTCTTCTCAGGCCGGCAGCTTTTCTGTGGCAATGGCAGATATTCTACAGTGTTAACCCTCATTTCAGCACATGGTGGGTGAACAGTTTGAATCTCTTCAGGTGACAGATGATCAATGACATTCCTGAACTCCACTGCTGTGCAGGAAATTTTCAGTGACTAGATAAACTCAGGCCTAATTTGGTGGAAACAAAGACTAAAATATAAGAAAAACCAACCTTTTGGATGTGGGAGGAGCACGTCATGTTGAGTGTTGGAACAGCAGCAATAAAGAGGGGTAGAATAGCCGTCGGGAAGGGGTTTAATCTATCAATGAGATGCCTGAGCTTTAAAGTTACGTGTTTACCCTTTTCCCTATTTCATACAAATCTAAAACGCTATTGGAGTTGAAAGGTTATCAGGGGTATGCAGATTTGAGGTTACAATCAGATTAGCCATGATCTTAACGAACAGCAGAGAAGGCTTGAAGAGCTGAATGGTCAACTCCTTTTCCTTGTTCATTTGTTCATATGTTTATATAAATATGAATGTTGACTGTCGAAGTTGCAACTAACATTTGCACCACCCTAGTGCCAGCCAATACTATCTCCAATAAGAGACAATCTAACCATCACTCCTTGACTTTCAATAGTGTTACCATTACTGAGTCTGTCGTCTGTCATCAGTTTTTGACACGTCAACGTCCTGGAATTCCCTTCCTAAGGGCATTGTGAGTCTACCTCCAGCACATGGATTGCAGCAGCTCACTTCTCAAGGGCAAATGGGGACAAGCAATAAATGCTGGCCCAGCCACATCCCAGAATTGAATTTTAAAAATGTCAGTCAATCATACTAACTCTCTGAAATGTTCAAAAAGAAGTATTTTCTTGATTTCAACATCTATTCTTTGATATACTAAATTAAGATGGTGTAGTGCGATCTGGACCCTTGAATAGAATCCCCACAATGCGGAACAAGGCCATTCAGTCCGCACCTACCCTCTGAACAGCATCCCACCCAATCCCTGTAACACTGCATTTCCCATGTCTAATCCACCCAGCCTGCACACCAAGGACAATTTAGCATGGGCACCCACCTAACAAGCACACCTATGGACTGTGGGAGGAAACCAGAGCACCTGGAGGAAACCAGGGCAGACATGGGGAGAACATGCCAACTGCACACAGACAGTCACCCGAGGGTAATGTCGAACCCAGGTCCCTGGCACTGTGAGGCAACAGTGCTAGCCACTGTGCCACCCCACTACAATAACATCAAAGGAAAAGGAGTAGGTGACTTATACCATTGATATTTGCCTGGAATTATTGTAGTCACTTTCCCTTCACCAGATATAGTCAGAACATCATTATCGTAGCTTTATCCATAGTGAAATCATTGGCAAATATCATTCTCCTGTACTTAAGCCAGTTTTCACACTGCAGCTACTTAAAATTTTTTTTTTAAATTCCTCTCAGTGGCCTGGAAGCAGCATGGTATTGATTTTATAATGAATTCACTGAATCAGACTTGTAACTTGAAGTGACACAGATAAACATTTTGAGCGCTGGAAGAACTTGTTCCCAGTCACAGCACAAATAACAACCTCTGAGCCCAAGACAGAGCAGTGGGAGATATTTTAGTGAGACCGCTGAGGATTAAACAACAAGGTTGTGTTGCTCTGGGCAAAGAGACAGCTTCAGTAAACACCCGCGATTAAGTCTTATCCGCTGGTGTATGCTTATCAGCTCTTGTCAATTCAAACAACACTGGCCTCAGAGGAAATAATTCATTGCTTTCTCTGTATTTTTTTTGTCCTTTCTCTTTCATGTGATATGGGCATCACCGGGCAAGGGCAGCATCTGTTTGCCATCCCAAATTGACCTCGAACTGAGTGCCTTGTGGAGACATTTCAGAGGGCAGCCAAGAGTCAACAACATAGTTCGGGGTCTGGAGTCACATGTAGGCCAGGCCAGGTAGGGATGGCAGATTTCTTTCCCTGAAGGACGTTAGCATAATGGGGTTTCACAGCAATTAGCAGTAGTTGTCATGGTCACTATTACTGATGATTAGCTTTCAATTCCAAATTTATTAATTGAACTTGAATTCCATTTGTAACCATGATGGGATTCGTACTCATTTACCCAACGCATTTGCATGGTTTGCTGGATTAGTAGTGGCATTATCGCTATACCACACACTTGCCTATTCCTGTGATATTTTATTGAATTGAAAGCGGAAAAGGCTGGAGAAACTCAGTGGGCCTGGCAGCATCTGTGGAGTGAGAAACAGAGTTAACATTTTGGATCCTGATGATGGGAGCTGGGAATTCAGATCGTTGGTCTCATGGGGGTGGGGGAGAGCCTGCATATCAACACAGGGGGTCTATTTCCTGGGAAATATATTCGCCCCTTTTTTGCTGTAATTTGAATGTTCTGCAGGCATCGATTATAGGAGCAGAGAGGTTATAGCTGCGCCTTAGTGCTATGACCAGTTTTGATTACTGTGGGAAGGATGTGATTGTACTGGAGAGAGTGCAGAGGAGATTCGCCAGGCTATTGCCTGGGATAGAACATTTCAGCTATAAAGAAAGGCTGGATAAGCTTGGGTTGTTCTCTATGGAGCAGAGAAGTTTGAGGTGGTGTATAAAACTATGAGGTATATAGGTGTCTACAATTATGAGAGGTCAGGGTGAATAGAAATCAGCTGATCACCTTAGCCAAAAGGTCAATAATAATAACACAGTTCTGAGGAAGGGTCACCGGACCCAAAACGTTAACACTGTTTTTTCCTTCACAGGTGCTGCCAGACCTGCTGAGCTTTTCCAGCAACTTTGTTTTTGTTCAATAACAATAATCTTGGGGTGAAAAGCAGGAGGTTTAGAGGGGATATGAGGGAAACCTTTTTTACCCAGAAGGTGGTACAGGTCTGGAATGCACTGCTTGGGAGGGTGGTTGAGGTGGGAAACCTTACAACCTTTAAGAAATACTTGGATGAGCACTTGAAGTGTCATTATATTCAAGGCTATGGGCCTAGTCTAGAAAAAGGGGACTCGTGTATATTTAGTACAGCTTTGGGCTGAAGGGGCTGTTCTGTACTGAATGATTCTATGAATCATGTTGGAAGGTCAATATAATTGTTTAATTCTATTTGTCAGCCCATGCAATACAGCTTGTGAGAAATGATGGCAATGACTGCATGTAGCATTGCTGTTTTGTCCTGTGATCCCTGAAAAGAATCAGGAAGAATAAAGATTACCACATTGCTCAGTTTGGGGAGAGTGTTGCTGTTTAGCCCATGGTCTGCAGTATACTGTTTCCCTGTGGAATGTATGATGTGAAGGTGCCGGTGTTGGACTGGGGTGGACAAGGTCAGAAATCACACGACACCAGGTTGTAGTCCAACAGATTTATTTGAAATCACAAGCTTTCGAAGCACTGCTCCTTTGTCAGTTGAAGTGAAGAGAAGCACACAGGCACAGAATTGATAGGCAGAGAGATCAAAAAATCATACAAATGGTGTGAGTGGAGCGTCGACAGGCTAAATAACAAGTCTCTGCAGGTGATCAAAAGTGTCAGACAGTGTGAGTAAAGTGTCAACAGCTGAATAGCAAGTGAAGGGATGACCTATGATCCAATTAATTGAGGCAGAGAGATAATTACAAAAAATTACAAATAAGGTGGCGCTGGAGACAAACCCAATGGCTGGAATAAATGGTGTTAGGTAGAAGAGTCGCATGCTGAGGGTCTAATCAAAGTAACGAGTAATCCAAAATGGTACAAACTAATTAAGGAAGAGAGATCATAACAAGTTATGGAGGTGATGGTGTCAAAGCAAGACAGTTGGGAAGATTTTACAGATGCAGAACAGTTTTGTGGGGGAGGGGGGTCACATGTAGAACGACATGAACCCAAGATCGGGCTGTTTTCACAGGTACAGAACTTGGCTATCAGTTTCTGCTCGGTGATTCTGCAAAGGCTTGTTATTCAGCGACACTCCACTCACACCATTTAGCTTGTGATTTCAAACAAACCAGTTCAACTATAACCTGGTGTCTTGTGACTTCCAACCTTGTGGAATGTATAGAAACGGGATTTTATAAATTCTACATGACATGTTGTTAGATTCAGGCCAGTTTGACAAGAATAAGTCAGGTGATATTTCCCACCAGCGCTGGGAGGTCACAGAAGAAAATTTTGTTCCTCTGGGGCTGAGTTTATAATAACAAGTAGACATCAGATTATAACAGCAGGCTGCCCACTCCTTTGCAAATATTTCTGATCAACCTGCTCACCCATGAGATCACACACCTCTGGAGGTGGTGGGACCTGAACCTGGCTCAGCTAGTTACACTGCCAACAACAAAAACAGAAGTTGCTGGAAAAACTCAGCAGGTCTGGCAGCATCTGCGAAGAAAAAGTCAGAGTTAACGTTTCGGGTCCGGTGAGCCTTCCTCAGAACTGAAGGTAGCTGGGAAAACGTCAGTTTATATGCAGAAGATAGGGAGGGGGTGGTAGAAGTAGGGAGTAAACGATAGGATAGAGCCTAAAGAGAGAGAAGAATAGTTGGACAAACAAAGGAGTTGATAACGATTCGGCTGGAAGGGTGAATAGTTGTGAATGGGGACTGTTAGTGACTAACAACAGGGGGTGTGTAATGAGATAGTAGGAACAGCCGATGCTGGAATCTGAGATAACAAGGTGTGGAGCTGGATGAACACAGCAGGCCAAGCAGCATCAGAGGAGCAGGAAGGCTGACGTTTCATGTCTGGACCCTTCTTCAGAAATCAAGATATTCCAAAAATAGGGAGGGGAGGTGGGTTTGAGATAGGGAGTAAATGATAGGATAGAGCCCAAAGAGAGAGAAGAACTGCCACTGCACCACAAGTCCCTTAATGACTTGTTTACCTGCAAACAGTAATTAGACAGCACAAGAGGCTCTAGTGAAGCTCAGCAAATCCCCCTTTTGAAGAGGGTATTAGACATGTGCTTAAAATCAAAAAAATTTTAAGGGAGGCAGGGCAGTGGGCGGCACAGTGGCTCAGTGGTTAGCACTGCTGTCTCATAGTGCCAGGGACCCGGGTTTGATCCCAGCCTCGGGTTACTGACTGTGTGGAGTTGGCACGTTCTCCCTGTGTCTGTACAGGTTCCCTCCCACTGTCGAAAAATCTAACAGGTTAGGTGGATTGCTAAATTGCCCCACAATGTCCAGGGATGTGCAATTTAGGTGGATTAGCCATGGGAAATGTGGGGTTCTGGAGGGCTGGGTCAGGGTGGGACGCTCTTTGGAGGATCAGTGTGGACATGGTGGGCTGAACGGCCTTTATCCACACTGTTGAGATTCTATGAAATTGGCCAGACGCTTCCTACTGAACTTAAATGTCAAGGATTTGGAGTTCACACCAGGACCTTGCTTCTTTATTGAGGACTTAATGATTTTAGCACACAACTCAGCACCTTCCATCAGACAAGGCCAAAAAACTCTGGCTAATCTCTCAGTGTCACTCATAACTACTATTGAAACCAGTGCAGTCTGTCTGAAAGAAGGGTATTTGTTCTTATTCTGTTCTGAGGAAGGGTCACTGAACCTGAAACATTGACTCCGCTTTCTCTTCACAGATTCTGCCGGACTTGCAGAGTTTCTCCAGCCATTTCCGTATTTGTTTCAGATCTCCAGCACCTGCAGTTCTTTGTTTTATTATAAGAGGTACGTATGTTGGTTTTCCCTCCCACTGCCTGGGCATTGGCCTGGCAGAACTTTGGCCATGCCCACGCTTGAGCTTGGCTTGGACCATAGAACATAGAGCAGTATAGCACAGGAACAGGCCCTTCGGCCCACAATGACTGCAATGACAAGGATGCTATTTTCAACTAATCCCATCAGCCTGCATATAGTCTGCAACCCTCTATTCCCTCACTTTTCATACATCAATGTCTAAATTCTTCTCAGAGTTTGCTATCATATTTGCTTCTACCAACTCCCTTAACAGCAAATTCCAAGCACCTACTATCCTTTGAGTAAAAAAAATTCCTCACACATCTCCTGTAAACATATCCCTCTCCCCTTAAACGTATGCCTCCTTGTATTTGATATTTCCGCCCTGGACAAAAGACTCCAAATATCCACCCTATCTTTGCCCTTCATAATTTTATATCCTCCATCAGGTCGCCCTAAGCCTCTGACTCTCTAGTGAAAACAATCCAGGTTTGTCTAACCTCTCCTTACAGCTAATACACTCCAATCAGGTACCCTCTTCAAAGCCTCCACATTCTTCCTATTGCAACCAGAGTTGCACATGATACTCCAAATGTGACCTAACCAAAGGCTTAGTTGGCATCCCGTTGATTTGCACAAAGGGGATAATGGCATGGGTCCTGGCCGAGGTGAGTAACCTGCTCAGGCGGGTCACCAACCTGGTGGTGAAGGTGTCAGATAGCCCCCAGAGAGACCCCACCATGTGGTAAGATGCTGTTCACATCAACAGGAAAATTGCCTTGCAGAAAAACCTTGGCAAATGCATTCCGCAGAAGCAAGGCAAATCAATTTGCTGCATATTTCACACTGACAATCTATCGCCAAGTGTGGGGAGGAGGATGTCTTTTATCACTCTATAATTTGCAGGCTGAAATTTACCCAGTGCAACTGCGAAGAACAAAGTGCTTCTTTTTTACAATTGGTACTAGACAACTCTATTTTCTTGCTGTTTTAATATTGAGCAAAAGTAGGATTTAAATTGCCATCCTGTGTTAAAACTGCACAGCTCTGTATCACCCAGGTAGTAGGTCACTAAGGGCAATTTTAACTGATGGCTTTTATTCTTGGTGGCATAATTTATACAAGATATTGCCAGAGGACTTGACAGCTCTTCCTGTCAGCAGCAAGAACATTTCTGAGGGGACAATCAGCAGCTTGGAATCCGTGGTAACTGCGGAATGAAATATTGCAATAAAGGACAGAATTCGGTGCTGCTTTTAATGGTTTTTTTCTCTTGCTTCTTATTGGAAGCTTCCTTTCCAATAATACAAACCAATTGGAGCTGCTTCTTACTTTATCTTGACACTCTTGACTCTATGCAAAAGGTTTGGATCTGTCTTTGACATGGGACACACAATTTGCAGACTGCAAAGGTGCCACAAACAGCAAAGAAAGAAATGATTTTATTTTTGGGGGTGCTAATTGGTCAGTGCACTGGAGATAATGATCGTCCTTGCCTTTAGATAATGAGTAGGATCCATAGAAGACAAATGGGATGTCACTTTAACATCTCACCCAAATGAAGTGTCGGTCGCTCTGAGCTTTCTCGGGTAGGTTTGGTATTGGAGCTGAATAAAAGATTGTTGGTTCAAAATGATCACAATTTCTGAGCTGCAATCATTCATTCAACCCATATAGTGTGCTGGAATCCTGAGGCTTGTGCATCAACCAATGTCAAGAATGAATTTTGTCAATTCTCAGCTTTTCCTCCTTTAACTGCTCAACTATGCTCGGGCTCTCCACATGAGAGTAATCGACATAGGTCTTTTACTATACATCGTGCATGTTTCTGCTCACTCAGTCATAGCTAGGGTGGTACAGTCTGCAATCGTCCTCTCCATTCAACAGTCAAAGGCTTTGTGAAACTGAGCAGCACCTGTGTGTGTGTGTGTGTGTGTGTGTGTGTGTGTATGTCTGTGTTTGTGTACGTGTGTGCCTGTGTCTGTGTCTGTATGTGCGTGTGTATGTCTGTGTGAGTGTGTGTGTGTGTGTGTGTGTGTGTCTGTGTCTGTGTCTGTGCACGTGTGTGTGTGTGTATGTCTGTGTGAGTGTGTGTGTGTGTGTGTGTGTGTGTGTGGGGCTGTGTGCCCATGACTGTGTGAGTGTGTGTGTGTTTATATGTGTCTGTGTGTGTGTGTGTGTGTTTGTGTGTGTGTTTGTGTGGGGCTGTGTGCCCATGTCTATGTGTGTGTGTGTGTGTGTGTGTCTGTGTGCGTGTTAGTGTCTGTATGTGGTGGAGCTAGGATGTGTGGGTGTGGGGCATACATTTCTGTGATATGTATGTGCCGTGTGCGTAAGTGTATACATGCCACATGATTGGATGTGTCCGTGTGCGTGTGACACGTTTGTGTGTGTCTCTCAGTGGGATTATAACAGTCTGCTGTCAATGCATGGTACATCTTTATGTGTGTCTGTGTGTAACTTTGTGTGTGTATCTGTGTCTGTGTGTATCTTTGTGTGTGTGTATCTGTGCCTGTGTGTATCTTTGTGTGTGTATCTGTGCCTGTGTGTATCTCTGTGTGTGTACCTGTTTGTGTGCGTGCATGTGTGATTATGATGTTTCAGTGTGAGAGAGTGAGAGTGTGAGTGTGAGAATGTGAGAGTGTGAGAGAGTGTGAGAGTGAGAGTGTGTGTGTGTGTATGTATGTGTGTCTGTGTGTAATATTTCTATCCAATTCTATCCTTTGTGATGTTGCTATGTGACTGAGTGTGAGCTGTCTTTGTGTGTGCGTGTGTGTGTGTGTGTGTGTGTGTGTGTGTGTGTGTCTTTGTGTGTGTATAATTTCTAGAGCCATCTGGAAATTATGCCGTATTATTCTCAGCTTCATTTGGTTTGTCACTCTCTTCCCTTTGAATCTGGAGTTTATGGGTTCAAGCCCAACTTCAGAATCTTGCCACATAATTCAGGCTAACATTTCAGTGAATATTCTTCTGAACAAGTGTTAGACTGCTGCTGGTGCCATTGTTTGACTGAGATATGAAACTGTGGGCCCAGCTGCCCGTTCAGGGGGATAGAACAGAAAACAAATGCTAGACAGAAACAGGTTCAATGTGTCCGTCTTATTTAGCCCCATAATCAGGCAACTTGACCTCCAACTCACACCAAACAGCAGTCTCCTGGACAAGGCAGAGATACAGTTCTAAAGCAAAACCACAGCTGATTCAGAGAAAAGAAGAATTCTGGAAGATTCTTCTCTGACCGTGAAATGCATCTTCAAATATCATAGAGCAGTTGATTAGAGTGCGAGGCAGGCATGTTCCTGTGAAAATGAAGGATAGGAATCAGGACCATTGGATGACAGGAGAAATTATCAGCTTAGTCAAAAAAAAAGAAGCATACCTAAGGTGTAAGCAACTAAAAATAGACAAAGTCCTTGAAGAATATAGAGAAAGTGGAAAGGAGCTCTCATGGGGAGTTAGTAGGGCTAAAAGGGGCTATGAAATGTCTATGGCCAGCAGGGTTAAGGAGAATCCTAAGGCATTTTATACATATATTAGAAGCGAGAGGATGGTGAGGGAAAGATTGGCCCACTCAAGAATATGTGTGGAGCCAGAGGAAATGGGTGAGATCCTTAATGAGTACTTTACATTGGTATTCACCAATAGAGGGGCGTGATGGGTGTTGAGTTTGGGAAAGATGTGTGAATACTCTTGGGCAGGCCAACATAATGAAGGAGGAAGTTTTGGGTTCCTTGAAATACTAATGTAAATACAAAGGTAAACAGGTCCTCATGGCCTGATGGCATCTATCCCAGGATACTGTGGAAGGCAAGGGAGGAAACAGCTGGGGCCTTAACTGATAGCTTTACACCTTCTTTGCCCTCAGGTGAGGTCCCAGAGGACTGAAGAATGGCCAATATTGTTCCCTTGTGTAAGAAGGGAAACAGAGATAATCCAGGTAATTACAGGCCATTGAGCTTGATGTCAGTGGTGGGGAAGATGTTACAGAAGATACTGAGAGACAGGATTTGGAAGCGAATGGACTTATTAGTGATAGGCAGCATGGGTTTGTGCAGGGAAGGTCATGTATCACCAATTTGACTGAGTTTTTTAAAGAGGTGACAAGAATGATTGATAAGGGAAGGGCAGTGGATGTTGTCTCATGGGCTTTGGTAAGGCATTTGATAAAGTACCTCATGACAGGCTAATACAGAAGGTAGAGTCTCATGGGATCCGGGGTGAGCTGGTTAGATGGATACAAAACTGGCTTGGTCTTAGAGACAGAGAGTAGCGGTGGAAGGGTGCTTTTCAGAATGGAGATCAGTAACTTATGGTGTTCCACAGGGATCAGTGCTGGGACCTTTGCTGTTTGTAACATATATAAATGATCTGGAGTAAAATGTAAGTGGCCTGATTAGTAAGTTTGCGGATGACACTAAAATTGACTGAGTTGCAGACAGTGAAGAAGATTGTCAAAGGTGACAGCGGGATAAAAATATGTTGCAGATTTGGTTAGAGAAATGGCAGATGGAGTTTAAGCCGGCCAAATGCGAAGTGATGTATATGGAAGATCAAATTCAGGTATGAATTGTACAGTTAATGACAGAAACCTTAGGAGCATTGACGTACAGAGGGATCTGGCTGTACAGGTCCACAGATCCCTGAAAGTGTCAACTCAGGTGGGTAAGGCGGTCAAGAAAGTAACAGAGATAGCAGAGTCCCGACCCAAAATGTTAACATTCCTGCTCCTCTGATGCTGCCTGGTCTGCTGTGTTACTCCAGCTCCACACTATGTTATCCAAGATGGTAAGTGTACAAAATGATCAGAGGAATAGATAGAATAGACAGCCAGAGACTTTTTCCTAGGTTGGAGGTAGCTATTATGAGGGGGCATAGTTTTAAAGTGAGTGGAGGTAGATATAGGGGAGACGTCAGATGTAGGTTCTTTACTCAGAGAGTGGTCGGGGCGTGGAATGCATTGCCGGAGAGAGTAGTGGAGTCAGCCTCATTAGGGGCATTTGAGAGGCTATTAGATAGGCATATAAATGATAGTATAAGGTAGGGGTGGAGGTTAGATAGACCTTAGGTTTAGGGTAAAAGTTCGGCACAACATCGTGGGCCGAAGGGCCTGTACTGTGCTGTACTGTTCTATGCTCTATGTTCTATGTAACAGCACACTTGCCTTCATCAGCTGGGGCATTGAATATAAAAGTTGGCAAGTTATGTTACAGCTGTATAAAACTTTAGTTAGGCCACATTTGGAATATTGCATGCAGTTCTGGTCGCCACAGTACCAGAAGGGCATGGACATGGGTACTTTGGAGAGGGTACGGAGAAGGTTTACCAGGATGTTGCCTGGTTTGGAAGGTTTTAGTTATGAGGAGAGGTTGGTTTAAACCGGGATTATTTTCACTGGAAAGACAGAAGCTGAGAGGCACCCTGATAGAGGTTTACAAAATTATGAGAGGCATAGATAGGGTGGATAGCCAAAGGCTTTTTCCCAGGGTGGGAAGGTCAACTACAAGAGATTGAAGGTGAGAGGGCGAAAGTTTAGGGGAGAAGTGCGGAGAAAATTTTTCATACAAAAGGTGATGGGTGTCTGGAAAGCACTGCCAGTGGAGATGGTGGAAGCAGGTACGTTAGAAACATTTAAGGTGTATCTTGATACACACATGAATGGGAGGCGAATAGAGGGATAGAAACTGCGCATAGTCAATAAGTAACAGGTCTAAAGAAGGATTGGAATTGGCACAGTCTTGGTGGGCCAAAGGGCCTGTTCCTGTGCTGTATTGTTTTGTATAAATATGAAACCAGGAGATGACATTGAGAGATATCACCCAACATGCCATGTGTCTCTTGTTTACAGGATATGCAGCTTCCTCCAGGGGCTTATCCCCTCTCTTTGTGAACAGTTCAGCGAGGAATAGGGAATTTAGCTTTTGGTTCCCTCGTCAACATTCAACTATCAATGACGTTGCATAAAAATCATGAGCTTTCTCCCTGCCGGAAGGTAATTGAATCCTGGATTTTCTTCTATAACAACAGTGACTAGATTTCGATGTTCCAAAGGACTTGGAAGAAGCTGTTTTAATGAAAGCCCTTTTTTTGTTATCGTGTAAATGGATTTGAGGCTCTTATATCAACCTTTGTGACAGGCAGTTTATTGAAATAGATCGATAGCTCAATTTAAATAGGAGATGGGTGCATCTAACCTTCACGCGATAGTTTATGTCTTCACTATAATAACCAGCTGTTGCGTTTTGATGCCGAAATGTCAAGTGTTTGCACCATAATATCCAACAAAAGAAGAAATGTTAGGTTTGGGTAATGGCATGAGGCAGGCAATGTTAATTCCGTCAATATTCTCAGCGCAGTGATGGAAGGAGCCAGTTATTTCAAGCAGCATTCTCCTAGCACTAACCTGCTCACTGATGCCTACTTAGATTCTGACAGGGCAACTAAGCTATAGACTGCAGTATAGCCTTGGTTCAAACATGGACAAGATTCCAGAGGGGAGGTGAGAGTGACAGTCCGTGACCTCAAGGCATTTGACCAAGTGTGACATATAAAGGAGCAAAACTCCAGTCAATGGGAATCAGGGGAAAACTCTCCACTGGCTAGGGGTGTACCTGGCAGATAGGACGACGTCTGAGGTCGCTGGAGGACAGTCATCTCTGGGGATGTTTAGCAATGATTGCACTGTGTTCAGCACCATTCATAACCCCTCAGATACTGAAGCAGTCGATGTCCAAATGGAGTAAGACCTGGATGATATCTAGGCTAGGTTGATGAATGGCAAGCAGCATCCATTAAAAATGATAATTTTCAACAAGAAAGTATCTAATCGTTGCCTCTTGTCAATTAATGACATTGCCATCCAGCACTACAAAGAGCCTTTAAGTAACATATTAGCATGCACTGAAGGTTGGCTAACTAACATGAAATACACCATAAGCTTAAATGGGTCATTTTCTAGTTGGCAAAATGTAACAAGTGGTGTGCCATTGAGGTCAGTGAAAGGGGCCTCAATGATTACAATTTATATAAATGATTTGTATGAAGACAGTAAAGGTATGATTGCTGAATTTGATAATGATGCAGACATTGTTAGAAACGTATGTTTTGAAGAGGATATAAGGAAGCTACACAGCAACATAAAGGTTAAGTGAGTGGGCAAATATTTGGCAAATGGAGTATAATATGAGAAAATGTGAAATTGCCTAATTGGGCAAGAAGAATAGAGAAGAATGACATTATCTAAATGGTGTGAAAATACAGAGTTCTGAGACGCAGAGAGATCTGGGTATCCGCAGAAGGTTACAGATACAGCAATGAAATAGGAAAGCTCATAGAAGGTTTATTGCAAGTTGAATTTAAAGCAAAACTGGGGAGGTTATGTTTCAGTTATTGGCGAGGCCATATGAGGAATACTGTGTACAGTCCAGGTCTCCTTATTTAAGGGGAAAGGCAAATACATTAGAAACTGTTTGGAGAAAGTTTACCAGATTAATACCTGAAATGAGTGTGTTGTCTTATTAGGAACTGACCATCCTGAATTACATTGGAACCATATTCCCTCACTGTCATACAGACAAAATCCTCAAACTCCCTTTCGAACAGTACCGTTAACATCTGGTAATCTCTGGAGTGGATGCTGGGACCAAATAAAAATCTGGAACCAGTGGTGAACACCTTTAACCTCTAGTGTTAAACAAGCACAGTGCATCTATACTCCAAAGATAGCACTGTTCCAAAAAGGTAGATCACCACCATCTTCTCAAGTGCAATTTGGATGGACAATAAATGCTGGTCTAGCCAGTGATGCTAACATCCCATGAAAACTTCTATTTTTTAAAAGAAGGGCTGCCCTTAAGATGTCTAGCCTGAGGTGGAGAGAAACAGAAAACGGACCAAGATGCAACAGATTTTTCTGTCTATTTGGTGTTATTGCTCAAATTGAAAATGCCGCCCTCCCCCTGGTCATTTCCTCGAGACTGTTCCCAGTTCTCTGTTCCAGTCCTCCCTGTCTTCAGCTCTGCTTGGATTCTAAGATGTGGCACCTCCTTTGCCGCCAGCTCACAGTGCCACATTGGAAACCGAACATCAATAACATGCTGCCCAGGTCTGACATGAGCCAAATGCTGCGTTTGCTGCCAAGCCCATAATGGAATGGTTCCTGTAAGGCCTGCACCTGAGAGGCTTTGGCAGTTAAACCTCCTAACGCGGCTAATGAAAATCCAGTTCCTGGCAGCAAGTCTTGATTCTAGTCTCTGCGTGGTGCACACTGCCTGGAATAATGCCTGGATCAGCACTTGCTTAGATCCCTATAGCTCCAAGCAGCAGGGATGCCAATGTGTTGCTGTTCTCTGCCCATGGCCCTCAAGTGTTATTTGAGTCCAGGCCTGCAGACGCATTGCTCCAAGATTCCTGTCAGTGAATTTCTCCACAATTGCTGTCTCATGCCATTACATAGTCAGCCAGCAGGAAACAATGACTCCATAGAATCCCTACAGTGTGGGAACAGGCCATTCAGCCCAGCGAGTCCATACCGACCCTCTGAATAGCATCCCACCCAGACTCATCCCTATCAGTACATTTCCCAATGGCTAACACACCTAACCTACATATCCCTGAACACTAGCACAGCCAATCCACATAACCTGCACATCTTTGGACTGTGGGAGGAAACTGGAGCACCTGGAGGAAACCCACACAGACACGGGGAGTACGTACAAATTTACACAGACAGTCACCCAAAGGTGGAATCGAACCTTGGTCCCTGGCGCTGTGAGGCAGCAGTGTTAACCACTGAGCCACCACCTTGCTTGTGCTGACTTGGTCACGCAAGGGTCATTGCTGGCCAAACATCCTCCCTTAGCATTAGTCTACATCTGATATAAATTTATTTCGCACACATTAGAACATATTTTGGTTGCACCCAACTTGAGGCCAATGGATTACACCGAAAATGACCTTTTGGCTCAAGTTTACAGCTTTCACCTTGGAAATCGGAGCCTTAAACTTCAATGGAATAAGCCACCCCTACACTTCCAAGCATTTGTATTTTTTACGTGACATTGATGGAATGCAAGAGCTAAGTGAAGAAGGCAAGAACCCAGCATTTCCACCAGAAAGTAGCTCAGCCGTTAGTTGTGAAAGTTACAAATGTTTATTTAATGAACTTCAACTGATAGCTTTCTTACCCAAAATTACAGTGAAATTTTATTCTGGGTGCCATTCATTGAAGTCCACTTGAAAACTTCATATTGGACTCGGCTCTTTGTTCAACTCCAGCTAATAAAGAACAAAACAGCTGATAAAATTACACCGTCCTTCACAAAGTATTTTCTCTCTGGTCATAGCATGTGAATTTCTCATCGACTGTTTTATCTGACACCACATCTCAATGAGAAGTGTTCTTTCGATGTAAACTGGGAAAATTGGCAATATCCTGTGGTACAGTCATTTCTCACTCTGGAACCATCTAAATATGTTGCCCGGTATTGCTTAAGGGAAACATTAAATTATTGGCAGATGATTTTCCTTGATTATACTGGCTTCATGTTCCCTGAAGAGAAGGGAACACATGTAGTCTGGAATCTCTTACCTACTGTGTTGCTGCAGAAGTCAATCTTTCAATATCATGAGGCTCCTATCAGTAAGATTTCTCTCTCTCTCTCTCTGTGTCTCTCCCTTAGGTTTGACAAAGGGATCATTTGGAAAGATTATGCAAAGAGAAAAATGAACTGATCGAGGTCACTGACTGGCCTTCAGCTTTCCAGCGTAAATGACCTGGTTTTTCAACGTGACATTTTTAAAGAGTTTAGTGTGCTCTGACAGAAATCGTAATGGAGCCTGCCACTTTGAAATACTACTTTCATCAATCCTCACTTTATCTGTGCTGTGTCAGCTCATTGCAACGTGCCTGAAGGCAAGATATTAACCGTACATCTAATGATGGATTTGTGCCTTTCCACTCGATGTGATTAACTCTCTGTGGAAATCTCTCCAAAATAGCTTTGCATTAATTTTATGAATTAAGCTGCTAGAAACCATCTTGTCCCTGTATTGATGTTGTGTAAAATTATTGAACCAGAGATTTACCAGTACCAGTGTGGAAGGATAGCTAAAAGTTGAATAGGATAATCCTATGAATTTTGAAATAAGATGGCCCAGAATTCTGGTCTTGGCACTAGCAGGGCAGATGTTTGTTGTGTGTGGGTCGGACAGGACATGAAAGGGTTAATCCTGGGATGTATCATAAGCACCACCCACTATGATAGGAACATATGGACTTGTTGACAGAACAGCTTAAGATCTTGGAGATCTCCCAGGGCTGTGGGTATCTGGAACTCACTGACTGAAAGGGTAGCAGAGACAGGGACCCTCAAGACATTTAAGAATTGGTCAGATAGAGTCATTGGGACATACAGTACGGAAACAGGCCCTTCAGTCCAACTCGTCTATGCCAATTGGGTTTCCTAAACGAAACTAACCCAACTTTCCTGTGTTTCGTCCATATCCCTCACACTATATACCTGTTCAAATGTCTTTTAAATGTTGCAACTGCACCTGCTCTACCACTTCCTCTGGCAGCTTGTTCCATACACAAACCACCCTCTGTGTGAAAAAGTTACCCCTCAGGTCCCTCTCAAATCTTTCCCCTCTCACCTTAAACCCATGCGTTCTAGCTTTGTAGACCTCACCACTACCCCCACACTGGGGACAAAGACCTTGGCTATTCACCCTATCCATGCCCCTCATGATTTTATAAACCTCTATAAGACCAGCCCTCAGCCTCCGAACTCCAGGAAAAAAACATCCCAGCCTTTCCAGCCCCTCCTTATAACTCAAACCCTCCAGTTTCGGTAACATCCTGGTAAATCTTTTTTGCATCCTTTTCCAGTTCAATAACATTGTACTGCATGTATTATTCCATCATTGTCTCCCACTTGAAAAGCCATAGCATATAAGCCTATGGGCCAAGTACAGGAAAACGGGATTAAAATAGGTGGGTGTAACCAGCATGGACACAATGGGCCAAAAGGCCTCTTCCCATGCTATAAACCCTCTATGATTCTATGAGAACTGGTGTGTGTCCCAGTGAGGCCCACTTGTGTTGGCCTTGGTAGTAACCCTGGAAGGAATCAACAGATACCTAGCCCCTTGGAGCCCTATCTGTTTAACTGGATGGTCTCATGGTGGAGGAGCTGTGCATCTCTTCCACCCATGCCCCACTGCCAACACTTCACCGATTGGCCTGGACCCCTCCCCAGGCCGACAAAACTCCTAGAGGTGATGCCCACAGCCTGGATATGGTGAGGAGCCCATCGCTATGATGTGGGATAGGGTGCCTTCATAGCCAAGGCTGAAACAGCCTGGCGTTCCAGCACTATGCAGCAGATTCGATACAGACATTATTCACCTTTCACCCCGCCCCGTTACCACTCCCAGTCTGTATGCCCCATCGCTCTGTGCACGGCTCTCTTGGAGATGCTGACTTAGTCGGGAATATTATCCCATCCTCTGGGGATGAGAACACTGGGGAATATCCCACACAGGAACATGAATTGGCCACTCGGCCCTTTGATCCTGCTGTCCCATTCCATTAGATCTTGGCTGATCTGATTTTAACCTCAACTCTACATTCCTGCAACTCCTTAGTAATGAATAATCTGTCTATCTCTGCCTTAAGAATATTAAAGAGTTTGCATCTGCTGCCTGTTGAGGAAGGGAATTCACTATCCTCTGAGAGAAACAGAAAGTTTCCTCATCTCTGTTTTGAACGGGTGACCCCTTATTTATTAACTGTGACCCCTAGTTCTAGACTCTCCCACAAGAGAAAACATCCTTTCCATATCCACCTGATCACAACCCCTCAGGATCTTCTACGCTTCAATTAAGTCCTCTGACTCTTCTATATAGGTCTAGCGTGGCTATCTTTTCCTCATTACAGTAATACGTTCCAAGGTATTAATTGAGAAAACCTTATCTAAAATACGAAGGTGGGTCACGTTGTGGACAGTGTGGAGAGCTGTTCTAGGTTACAAAGGGACATTGATAGGATACAGTGCTGGGCTGAGAAGTGGCAGATGGAGTTTAAGCCTGAAAAGTTTGAGGTGATTCATTTTGGAAGGACAAACTTGAAAGCAGAATACAGGGTTAACAGAAAGATTCTTGGCAGTGTGGAGGAGCAGAGGGATCTTTGGGTTCATGTCCACAGTTCCCTGAAAGCTGCCACCCAGGTGGATAGAGGTGTTAAGAAGGCATATGGTATGTTAGCTTTCATTAATAGAGGGATTGAGGTCAAGAGCTGTGAAGTTATGCTCCAGCTGTACAAAAGCCTGGTTCGGCCACATCTGGAGTATTGTGTCTAGTTCTGGTCACCTCATTACAGGAAAGATGTGGAAGCGTTGGAAAAGGTGCAGAGGAGATTTACCAGGATGTTGCCTGGAATGGATGGAAGGTCTTACGAGGAAAGGTTGAAAGAGCTAGGGCTTTTCTCTTTAGAACGACATAGGATGAGAGGTGACTTGATAGAGGTGTACAAAATGATCAGAGGTATAGATAGAGTGGACAGCCAGAGACTTTTTCCTAGGGTGGAGGTAGTTATTATGAGGGGGCATAGTTTTAAAGTGAGTGGTGGTAGATATAGGGGAGACATCAGAGGTGGGTTCTTTACTCAGAGAGTGGTAGGGGCGTGGAATGCATTACTGGAGAGGGTAGTGGAGTCGGCCTCATTAGGGGGGCATTTAAGCGGCTATTAGATAGGCATATGGATGATAGTATAAGGTAGGGGTGGAGGTTAGATAGACCATAGGTTTAGGGTAAAAGTTCGGCACAACATCGTGGGCCAAAGGGCCTGTGCTGTACTGTTCTATGTGCTATGTTCTACGTTCTAAAATGCTTTGATTTCTGTAAGTACAGTGACAGGACTGTATACAGTGCTCCCGATATGGTCTCACCAATACCCTTGCTCTAGAAACCTCAGCCTGAGAGTTGAGGTACTTTCTCAAGCCAAAAGCACAAACAAGGCAGCTCAGGAAATTTGGCATGTCCATAAGGTCCCTCACCAGCTTCTACCGATGCACCATTGAAAGCACACTGTCCGGGTACACAACAGCCTGGTACGGCAACTGCTCTGCCCAGGACCATGAGAAACTACAGAAGGTGGTGTGCACAGCCCAGACCATCACAGAAGCCAACCTTCCATCCACGGACTCTATTTACATGGCTCGTTACCGCGGAAAGGCTGCCAACATCATCAAAGGCCTATCACACTCTGGTAATGACACCCTACAACGTTTTCCATCAGACAGAAGATACAGAAGCCTGAACACACATACCAACAGGTTCAGGAACAGCTTCTTTCTGGCTGTTATCAGAATGATGAACGGACTCTAGCCTCAGATAATGCTGATCTTGCTAACGTTGGTCTCGCCTCGTGCGTGCCCTGTGCAATGTAACCTGTATGCGTCTGTCCAGGTCTTTTTGATCTGCGTGTCCTTGCTCACTATGACCTGCCTGCACTGCTTGTAAACAAAGCTTTTCACTGTACTTAGGTACACGTGACAATAAATCAATCAATCAATCCATCAACAAGGTGCACAATGCATCTGCCTAGAACCAAAGGTAGTACACTCACAAGTGATTAGAGTCGATCTGAAGGTAAAATAGTAAATTAGGCTGGCTGATTAAGCTTGTCTTCAACACTTAACAGTGGGTGAGTCCAGCAGTTCAGGTGAAAGTTTAAAACACCGTGGAACTTTTTAAAATTTGTTTATGGGATGTTTGCATCACTGGATAGACCAACATTTAGTGCCAATCCCGAATTCCAATGGCAGTTGAGAGTCAACCACATTGCTATGGATCTGGAGTCAAATGTAGGTCAGACCAGAGGACATTAGTGAACCAGATGGGGCTTTTGACAACAGTGTTTACATGCTTGGCATTTGATTGGCTTTTACTTCCAGATTTTGTTTTATGTTTTAATTCAATTTTCACTACATGCAAGGTGGGCTTGTGAACCCCCATGGCCTCAGATCATTATGTCTGGGTTTCGGGGTTAGTTTCCTGGCAACATTATCCATAAACCCACCGCCTCCCTCAATTGAAAAGGGATTTTCAGAATCTTGGCCAATATTACTATCATGATGCAGGCTGCTTTGACTAATTTTCCACGAAGAGAAATTGAAAGAAGTTATTTTAAATCTGAGCTCACAAAGCCTCATGTATTTCTGCAAAGGCAGGTAGTTAAGATGCCAATCATTGAATCTAACAGCACAGAAGTAATCCATTGTGCCTGAGCTGGCTCTCTGTTAGAGCTATCCAATTAGTCCCACTCCTCCGCTCTTTCTCCATAGCCTTGCAATTTTTTTTTTCTTTTTCATGTACATGTCGATAATACAAATGCAAAAGAATTCTGCTCCATTCCTCACTGCTGATGATCTGAAATCTCTGGCAAAGTACCCTCTCCAAGGGCCTGACCATGCTTCCTGAAGTCTGGTTTCCAAACAAAAGAACTGAAATTTAGGAAAAGTCAGGAAATCAAAAGGTGTCCATGTGCTGTCTTTATTTAGTTAACTTTCAGGCTTTAGGGTGGCCCACTTCTGATCCAGGTGGGTTAACTTGTCCAGAGACATCGGACAGTGTCTTTTTTTTAAATTTGTGCGTGGGATGTGGGCATCGCTGGCTGGGACAGTATTTATTGTTCGTCCCTAATTACCCCATCATCTGAATGGCTTGAGAGAGCATTGCAGAGACCAGTAAAGAGTCAAACTCATTGCTGTGTGTCTGAAGTCGTGTGGGCCAGACTGGGTAAGCTTGGCAGATTTCCTTCCCTAAATGTACCAGATAGGGTTTTACAACAATTGGCAATGGTAACATGCCCACCATTGGGAAAACTCAATTCCAGAATTTGAACAGGGATGGCAAGGTTTGAATCATGAGCTCAGAACAAGAGCCTGGGTTTCTGGATTACTAGTCCAGTGACACGACTCCTGAAACCCAACATGAAACCAAGGGATGAAAGCACTTGTGGAGCTCTCTATCAGTCAGCTGCAGAGCACCAATAAATATCCAGTGTTCAGAACCATTTTCCAGCCAGTACTGTTCAAAGTCCTAATATTAAGAGATGTTGATGTTGTAAGACGTTGAAATTCAAGGTCAGGATGAGTTACCCCATGGCTGCCTGAGCGTGGACATTGGACAATGAGAGTGGTTGAGAGAAGACTGGCAAAGAGGGGTGAACAGGGAGTTGGCGACTGGCAAAGAGACGGAGAGGCAGTGAGGGACAGAGGCAAACAGCTGAGTGAAAGTGCCAGTTGGGGGGAGGAGGAAGAGAGATGGGAGTAGCAAAGATTGGAAATGGCAGAGAGTGAAGATCAGTGAATGGAGCAGCTCAAAAATTATGGAGGTTGGAAATCCAAAAGGAAAACAGCAAGTGCTGAAAGTGCCAAGTAGATTTGGTAGCAACTGCAGAAGGAGAGAAACAGAAAAGAAGTGGCAGGATTTTGCAGGCCCAGCCCTATGAAAGGCAGGCAGGAGACAAAAACCTAGTTTCCCAACAGTGATTGAAAGGTTTGTGATAAAAATCTCAGGACCTATCAGACGGGCCAGTTTCCCTGACCTTCAGGACTGGGAACCTGTTTAGAATTTAATGGCCCGGTTCAGGTGTGATGGACTGAATAGTCTCATTTTGCACCACAACAATACTGTGAATGTAGTAGCATGTCATGAGTGATCATGAACAGCCCAGCCTACTGGAATTATGTTTCGTCACGTTTGTTGAAATGGGGAAACCTGTGTGTTCACAGACTTAACTACATAGATCAGGTGTATAAATGGCGGAGTAGACTTGCTCCTCCAAGCCAATACAAACTCGACGTTGTAGGGGGTGAGGCCTCTCCATGCTGATCAGCTCACGAGGAGTCCTGGTCAATATGCAGTCTGGTTCGTTGTTCTGAAAGTCCTTAAGGCATTTGTAGTGCCTAACTGAGTAAGGCAATCATATTGGCTATAGTAGCAAACCTGACCAGGATCCCCTTGTGCCAATCATGTCTTTGTCTCATGCAAGCCTTTGGGTGAGAATCAATCAGGTGTGTCCATTCTCCAAGCTCTGACTAAAGGTCAGTGAACTGATGGTGTGTGAGCATTATGTTTGGAACCTGGTAAACATGCAAGAGGAAGGTACCACTGTGTGGTGACAGGAATGGTCCATTGGTGGCTCCAGTGGAAGTGACAGACAGGAGACATCTGAAGGAGCTGCCCAGCTCCTGGCCTCCTGTGTGACCGCCCCCTCCACTGGCGGCCTTACAATACAGCCTCGCAATTCTCACCATAAACTTCATTCTTAACTCTGAAGCTTAGACTTCAGAGGAATATTATTCTTTGATGCTAAATGTGCGGCAGTCATCATTGTATCAGACACTGACTGATCGAGTGGAATCTCCCCAGCCTTATATTAATCTGATGGACAACACCGAGAATGTCGGGAAAATTGGGTGAGATGTCTGGCCAGGGGATTTCCTGACATTGAGAGCAGGAATTTCCATTTGTGTCGCACGGAAAGATGAGATTCTTGTAAGTGGGGTTTGAGAGGCCTATTTACATCCACTTGCGTGCTTCAGTACTTCTCTCTTACCAAATCCTGCCTCACTGATGTGCATTTCTTATTCTCCTCCCGCCCAATAGAAACCAGACAATGACAATTCTTGACACGTTAGCTGGAGTGGGGTACCTGGTGACTCCAGCTCGCTGCGTGTTCTCCCAGACCACCAGCTTGGACACCAATACCTCAGGGTACACTCCATGGGCACTGACTGCCCACTAACCCCTCACCCACTGACATTCTCATTTGGCATGTACCAGCCTTACCACATCACCATGGCATATCTCCAATCAGCTTATAGTCCAGTTCTGCACCTCGATACTGCATTCTGGAGCACACTGGCACATTCCTTTAGAAGGCTGCTGCCAGGATATTTTGTGATGTGGACGTGCCGGAGTTGGACTGGCATGGGCAAGGTCAAAAGCCACATGAAACCAGTTTACAGTCCAACAGGTTTATGTGTAAAAGATCAAAGTGTCATGCTCTGATGCGAATTAAACAGACCTACGATGCTGTTAAATCTTTAATCAGTTAGCAAAGAGATGCAGGGTCCAATTCATTAATATGCATATCCGCGAATTTCTGCCCAGCGATAAGTAAAGGTTTTATCAAAAAAGCGGCGACATCTCAGGTCAGACAGTGCATGTTAGGCGTGAGGCCCTGTAGTTCGAACAACCGCCAAACCTTAAACAGACGATTGTTTACAGTAAACTACCCAGCCTTCGGGACATCAACCACAACACCACACAACCCTGTCATGGTAACCTCTGCAAGACATGTTGGATCATCGACATGGACACGACCATCACACACGGGGGAACAGCACCCACCGACATGGACACTACCATCACACATGGGGGAACAGCACCCACCGACATGGACACTACCATCACACATGGGGGAACAGCACCCACCGACATGGACACTACCATCACACGGGGGAACACCACCCACTGACATAGACACTACCATCACACACGGGGGAACACCACCCACCGACATGGACACTACCATCACGCACGGGGAAACACCACCCATCGACATGGACACTACCATCATACACGGGGGAACACCACCCACCGACATGGACACAGACACATAAGTATACACACTCACACACATACACACACACACACACACACACACACACTCTCATAGACACACACACACACACACACACACAAAGATCTATAAAGTGAATTTGCATTTGCAGATTTATATTTGCAGATACATTCTATTTTGTTCCAAAAGCACACAATTTGTAGACCCAGTCAATGTGGCATTTTGTAAATTCCAACCTTAGAAGTCTGACTCAAAGTCGAAACACAAAAAGATTCTAAACAGGGCCTCACACGGAACATACATTTTCTGATCTGAGATGTCACCTCCTCTTTGATAAAACCTTTACTTATCTCTGTTCAGAAATTCAGGGCTTTGCATATTAACGAATTGAACCCTGCATCTCCTGTCTAACTAATTAAAGATTTAACAGCATCTTCGGTCTGTTTAATTCGTAGCAGTGTATGACCCTTTGATCTTTTACTAATAAATTCTGTGTCTTTTTGCTTTCTCTTTTACAAGCACCTGAAGAAGGAGAGAAACTCCGAAAGCTTGTGGTTTCACATAAGCCTGTTGGACTATAACCTGGTGTCATGCCCAGGGACAAGGATGGATTCACCAAGGATATATCTCAAGGGGGCACACTCACTCTCTTCGTGATCAGGCACTTTGTGCATATTTTGAAGCACACAGCAGCCCTGCCTTCCCTTTATCTCCCCTTTCTGCGTTTCTCCCCCTCAGCTGGAGGTTACAGATTCTCAGCACTTCAGTATGGCCTCGTTGTGTAAGTGCAGACACAAAGCCAGGCTGCTTGTTATGGTGGTCAGCAGTGATTGGTCACGGGGCAGGGGTGGTGTGACCATGTTACTGCGCTACGTCAGCCTCACACCAACAGCGTAGGGAGCAAACACACTACACAGGCCTCAAACAAATGGCCATGCCTCATAGCCTAATGGGAGGAGATTTCAGTCTAGTCAAGGCAGAGATATTTCAGTCATTGGTCCTGGCACCATAGGACAAGGGTAACCTCCACCATCTCTGAACATTTTCTCCCCACAACACTGCAATGAAAAAAGAAAAGTCCTCCCCTTCCCTTTGGTGCAATCCTCCAAGAGGTTGGACTGTACCAACTGACTGGAGGACTCAGAACAAAGAACAAAAGAACAAAGAAAATTACAGCACAAGAACAGGCCCTTCGGCCCTCCAAGCCTGTGCCGATCCAGATCCTCTATCTAAACCTGTCGCCTATTTTCCAAAGATCTGTATCCCTCTACTCCCTGCCCATTCATGTATCTGTCCAGATACATCTTAAATGATGCTATCGTGCCCACCTCTACCACCTTCGCTGGCAATGCGTTCCAGGCACCCACCACCCTCTGCGTAAAGAACTTTCCATGCATATCTCCCTTAAACTTTTCCCTTCTCACCTTGAAATTGTGACCACTAGTAACTGAGTCCCCCACTCTGGGAAAAAGCTTCTTGCTATCCACCCTGTCTTTATCTCTCATGATTTTGTAGACCTCAATCAGGTCCCCCCTCAACCTCTGTCTTTCTAATGTAAATACTAATCTACTCCACCACTCTTTGTATCTAACGCCCTCCATAGTAGGCAACATCCTGGTGAACCTCCTCTGCACTCTCTCCAAAGCGACCAGAACTGTGTGCAGTATTCTAAATGTGGTTGAACCAAAGTCCTGTACAACTGTAACATGACCTGCCAACTCTTGTACTCAATACCCCGTCCGATGAATGAAAGCATGCCGTATGCCTTCTTGACCACTCTATCCACCTGCGTTGCCACCTTCAGGGTACAATGGTCCTGAACACCCAGATCTCTCTGTGCATCAAGTTTCCCCAGGGCTTTTCCATTTACCATATAGTTCGCTCTTGAATTGGATCTTCCAAAATGCATCACCTCGCATTTGCCTGGATTGAACTCCATCAGCCATTTTTCTGCCCAACTCTCCAATGTATCTATATTCTGCTGCATTCTCCGACAGTCCCCTACACTATCTGCTACTCCACCAATCTCAGTGTCATCTGCAAACTAGCTAATCAGACCATCTATACCTTCCTCCAGATCATTTATGTATATCACAAACAACAGTGGTCCCAACACGGATCCCTGTGGAACACCACTGGTCACAGTTCTCCATTTTGAGAAACTCCCTTCCACTACAACTCTCTGTCTCCTGTTGCCCAGCCAGTTCTCTATCCATCTAGCTAGTACACCCTGGACCCCATGCGACTTCACTTTCTCCATCAGCCTACCATGGGGAACCTTATCAAATGCCTTACTGAAGTCCATGTATATGACATCTACAGCCCTTTCCTCATCTATCAACTTTGTCACTTCCTCAAAGAATTCTATCAAGTTGGTAAGATATGACCTTCCCTGTGCAAAACCATGCTGCCTATCACTAATAAGCCCATTTTCTTCCAAATGTAAATAGATCCTATCCCTCAGTATCTTCTCCAGCAGCTTCCCCACCACTGACGTCAGGCTCACTGGTCTATAATTACCTGGATTATCCTTGCTACCCTTCTTAAACAAGGGGACAATGTTAGCAATTCTCCAGTCCTCCGGGACCTCACCCGTGCTCAAGGATGCTGCAAAGATATCTGTTAAGGCCCCAGCTATTTCCTCTCTCGCTTCCCTCAGTAACCTGGGATAGATCCCATCCGGACCTGGGGACTTGTCCACCCTAATGCCTTTAAGAATACCCAACACATCCCCCCTCCTTATGCCGACTTGACCGAGAGTAATCAGACATCTATCCCTAACCTCAACATCCGTCATGTCCCTCTCCTCGGTGAATACCGATGCAAAGTACTCATTAAGAATCTCACTAATTTTCTCTGACCCCTCGCGTAATTTCCCTCCTTTGAGTGGGCCAGCCCTTTCTATAGTTACCCTCTTGCTCCTTATGTACGAATAAAAGGCTTTGGGATTTTCCCAGAAGCTGCTAGACTCTGATTGGCTGGAAGATTTTGGTGACCCAGGTCACCAATGTCACCTCATTTTCCACCTGGGGACCCTGCAGCCCTGCGGACTCAATATTGAGTTCAATAATTTTAGGGCCTAAACTTTCCTGTGTCCTAGACCCCAAAACCACAAACACCAGGCCTTGTTATCACATAGCCTGCCATCACACACTATCTAATGTTAGTCACTAACAGTCCCCATTAACAACTTAGCCCCTCCTAGCCAGTTTGTTATCAACTCCTTTCTCTATCCAACTGCTCTTCTCTTTCTTCGGGCTCTATCCTTTTGTTCACTCCCTATCCCATTCCCTCCCTGTTTTCTGCATATAAACTGATGGGTTCCCAGCTACCATCAGTTTTGAGGAAGGGTCACTGGACCCGAACCGTTAACTCTGATGTTCTCTTCCCAGAAGCTGCCAGACCTGCTGAGCTTTTCCAGCAACTTCTGTTTTTGTCACCGATGTCAAGACCTGTGATAGGGTGATATACTCACTTGTTGTTCTGCTGTGAATGAGTTGATTTTTAAGTTACTGCGTGGGCTATCTCACTATTGGGATGGTATTGAAGTCGCCACCTAACACACTCAGCCCTGCACTAAGGAAGAAGATGGAATCTCCCACTCACTGTCATATAAAGGGAGATTTCCATTTTTATTACCCGACATGCCTTTCATCTAATAGGATCAATGCAACAAATCTCACATTTCCAAATGTTATTTTTTTCTTCTTGACTGGCTTATTCCTCTGGCTAAGGTGTGATTATTTTAAACACCTGTGAACCAAAAAACCACTTGAACCTATGTTAAACACAACAAGATGGTTGCCTTTAATAGTTAACCTTAAAGCCATGCAGTCAGTTCAACATTAATCTCAACTATCCTTAGTGTGCAAGGACTGTTTCTTTCTTATTTTTCTGCATGTTTGATTCATATTCCTGCACATTTTGAAATAAAGGAACCTGACACTCATTGTAAATGTTGTTTACACAGCTTCTTGTTCATGCAGCAATGGAAGTCTGGTTTGCAGACGAGCTGGGTCCGAGGGGGTTATACAAATGGAGCTTTGGCTGGTCACAAGTAGTTGATTGGCCTGAGGCCTTGTGACCAATTGTTAATGATAAAGGACTTCTGCCTGCAAAAAAATTACATCATTGTCTCCCAGGAAGACAAACAGCTTTGTGAATGTTTTGTTAGAAACAATTGGACCCCTGGAGGAGAAGGTGCTGTTTATGCTCAGCAATAAAAAAGCATCTCAAGCCTGAGTTCATTTCCTTTTTTCAGTTGCTATAACCTCTGACTACTAATTAATAAATCAAAGACTTTTATAAGTGGGAGGCAGTCATCTGGTAGGTCAGTGATTAACACTGCTACCTCACAGCATCAGGGACCCAGGTTCAATTCCAGCCTCAGGTGGCTTTCTGTGTGGAGTTTGCACATTTTCCCTGTGTCTCTGTGGGTTTCCTCCGGGTGCTCTGGTTTCCTCCCACAGGGATGCGCAGGCTAGGTGGATTAGTCATGGGAAATGCAGGGTTACAGGGATGGAATGGGATGCTCTTCAGAAGGTTAGTGTGAACTCGATGGGCTGAATGGCCTGCTTTCACACTGTAGGGATTCTATGTTCTGCAAACAGAACAAAGCATCTGAAGAAGGAAGATTGAGAAGTAGAGCTCTGAACGGAACAAGAGTCATCTCAGCAAAACCAGTGGAAAAGGGATCACTGAACTGCCTTCCCCATCTTTCCCCCTGCCCATAACACCTGTGTTTTGTTTTTCCTGTCTGTGTCTGACTGTATGCATGTAGAGGGGTAATTTATAAGGAGCTTGGAAAACTTCAGTTCATAGAATTATATGTTGATGGTTTATAACTGTTTATCTGCAGCTAGAATCTATTTATTTGTCATAAATAATCATTCCTGTTCAGTATCATCCTGGATCTAAAAGACAGGTGAATTGGAGAATTGTACATATTTCTAAAAATCTTTAACTTTTGTGATGACTGTGTGAAGATTCAGGGCTTGATTTCCAGCATGCTATCCCAGAGAGGTGTAAGAGTAACAGAATCTAAATTCCTCCTTGTTTCCACTCTGGTGGCCCTCACGATGCTTGCATATCTTTTAAACATTTTAGTTCTTAGCCTTACCTCTTACCTCCATAGTCTTTCTTGACATGAAATCTTCAACAGGGAAATCACTACCTACTAGAAAGTAGCTGCCTGGAATTTCCCACTTCCTAAATACAAAAGTGGCCAGGTTTGAAGTTGATGTCAAAATAGAAAGAATAATACATTGAGGGAGGTTACACAGACATTGCTGAATAAATAGGAAAATATAAGTAAGTGGGCAGGTCAATGGGCAATTGAAATTTAATGCAGGCAAAAGAAAATGCACACAATACATACATTGCATGTATGGTTCTCAATATATTTTCACAGGATATGGACATTGCTAGCTAGGCCAGCATGCATTGTCCATCCCAAATTGCCCTTAAGAAGGGAGCGAGAAGCTGTTTACTCGAAATGCTGCATCTTTTTCATGTGGAAACATCCACAATGCAGTTACGGAAAGAATTTCGTGATTTTGACCCAAAGCCATAGAAGGTATGGGGATATATTTCCAAGTCAGGATTATGAGGGGCTTGGAGGGGAACTTGTACGTGGTGGCGTTCCCATGAATCTGCTGTCCTTTTACCCTTGTAGATGGAAGGGGTTGTAGGTTTGGAAGGTGCTGCCAAGTTTCTGAAGAAGAGTCCAGACCCGAAATGTCAGCTTTCCTGTTCCTCTGATGCTGCCTGTGTTCATCCAGCTCCACACCTTGTTATCTCAGAATCCAGTATCTGCAGTTCCTACTATCTCTTGGTAAGTTCCTGCTGTGTTCTTTGTACACTGCTACCACTATGTATCGGTTGAAGCAGCTGATAGAGAGTCAGAAGATTTCATAGATTTACAAGTAATGTGTAATTAATTTAATTTCTCTTTCATGAAGCCATGCTGATTCTTTCCTCTGTTGCCATAGCTGCTAAGACTCTAAGTTCCCAAAAACCTGTCAACACTGAGAAAGTGATCAGATGAATCTTGGTCTTTGTTGGTTTCAGAGGTGATTTAGGTTAGACATATCAGTATAATTCTGTGAAAGTACGTCACTCTCCAACAGCAGTTTTGACCAGTACACAGCGGCAGTAGTGTACACCCTGAATATTGCTCTGATCAACTGCATTTTGAATCCTTCATCCAGTTTTGTTTGCTCAGATGAAAGGAGAAATAAAGGGAAACCCATTTCAGTGGCAGAGGGGTTGGTAACCAGTGGGTACAGGTTTTAGCTGAGTAGCAAAAGGGAAAGAAAGTGGCATCAGGTGACTTCATAGATTATAGAATCCCTACAGTGTGGAAACAGGCCCTTCGAGCCAACAAGTCCACACTGAACCTCAGAGCATCCCACCAAGAACCATCCCCCGATAACCCACCTAATCTACACATCCCTGAACACTATGGGCAATTTATTTTGGCTAATCCACCTAGCCTGCACATCATTGGACTGTGGGAGGAAACCAGAGCACCCGAAGGAAACCCACGCAGACACAGGGAGAATGTGCAAACTCCACACATACAGTCGCACGGGGGTGGAATCGAACCTGGGTCCCTGGCGCTGTGAGGCAAATGCAGCAAGTTTGTACATGATCTGGAATGTAATGCACTGAAGGGATGGTGGAAGTAGATACAATTGTATCTTCCAGAAAAATGTAATAAGTACTTCAAAGGAATAGATTGGTATTAGTTGGATTATGCTGTAGGCACAGGTGCACTAAGCTGAATGTCCTTCCTCTTAGCTGTTTTGTTCAATGATCCAGTTTGATGGTGGAGCAGAATCAGAGAGATAAATGACTTGCTTCATATATGCAAATGGACTAAATAGTCTTCATCAACCTAACTGTCCTGCTTTCACAGGATAGAGGCATTGTAGGCTGGGCCAGCATTTATTGCCCATCCCAAATTGCCCTTAAGAAGATAGAAAGCAAGTATTTCAATTGTCTACTTTGAAGGATATCTGCTACAGGCAGGCCCATTCAGCAATTTATCTAAGCCCAGCCCGCTACTTATTCATTTGGTCCACATTATACTGGCGTGTTATCTGCAAATTTGCAAACAGCTCCATTCATTGATTTGGTCTGAATGACTCAAGACACTCCCTATAGTATGATATCAGCAAATGCTTCATTACTTTGATATATAAAAACTGATTTCTAACGGCACTTGAGACTGGATCATGTATTTGTGTGTTCCCATACAGTATAAACAAAACAATATACTGGAAAGAGTTGACCCTCCATTCTAACTACATCTGAAGAAGATCTCTATGTCTTTTCATTGATAAGCATTCTACCTACTGGTACGTTTCTGGTACTCTGCTTGTGGGTGAATTTCAGGCACCCAGCAGCATTTTAATGGCATCAAGGATCAAATACAAGCTCATACCAGCTTCAGTACAGATGCATGATAATACGATGCACAATGTGTATCACGTGTATCATTTCAGTGTGAAATGCTATCTTCTCTATGCCATTTACACTGCGCATGTGCTAGTCAAATAAATGAGTCTATTGGCAAGAAAAAACTGAGGCAGCAGGAGGAGGATTTGTTTTTGTTCAGCATGTTCTTTATGACCTGGAATGCAGTCCCTGAAAGTGTTGTGGAAGATAATTTAATCATAACTTTGAATTGAATATATACATGAGAAAGGAAATAAATACCAGGCTGTAGGAAGCAGCAACAGTTTGGATATGAATCATTCTTTCAGATAGCTGGAACTGACACAATGGGCTAAATAGAGATAACAAGGTGTGGAGCTGGATGAACACAGCAGGCCAAGCAGCATCAGAGGAGCAGGAAGGCTGATGTTTCGGGCCTAGACCCTTCTTCA
>NC_063336.1:18162955-18182990 GCF_021869965.1 Rhincodon typus
TCCTCCCTGGACTGACCTATCCCCTTCCTAACTCCCTACCTACACTCACCTTTCCTGGCCCCATCCCCGCCTCTTCGACCTGTTTGTTTCCTCTCCACCTATCCTCTCCTCTATCCCTCTTCTATCCGCCTCCCACTCTCTCCCTATTTATTTCAAAACCCCCTTCCCCTCCCCCTTTTCTGATGAAGGGTCTAGGCCCGAAACGTCAGCCTCTCTGCTCCTATGATGCTGCTTGGCCTGCTGTGTTCATCCAGCCCTGCACCTTGTTGTCTCGGAAAAGTGAGCAGTGTTGTTTTGTGTGCTAACCAGCCAGATCGTGCCGTACAAAGTGCATCAGAGTAGCAGAACGGAGTGCAGAATGCAGAGTTACAGTCAGGGAGAAGGTGCAGAGAAAGTGATCCAAATTAACATCTGAGAGGTGAACATTTTCACCCGCGACTTTGCAGCATCAGGTCATGAAGCCATTATCGAGTGGTCACGACATTGTCAATTACACAACTTCCTCTGTTACTAATCCTTTACTCAACATTCTAGAACTTTATTTTCTTCCACACCTATTCAATTTCTGTCAAAAATCATTTCATCACGTCTGCCTCCAGCACTCTCATTGGCAACAAGTTCCAGGTCATTACCACTCACTGTGTAAAAACCTTTGTCCTTACATTCTTCTCTAAATGGCTTCTAATGTATAAACATACTTCTCTAATGACAGTGACCAGTGCCATACATAATACTCCAGATGCAGCCTCACCAATATAAACTCGAATAACTGAAGCATAACCCCTGTATTTTTGGATTCAATTCCACTCATAATAAATTTACCATTCTATTAGCTTGGCTAGTAACCTGCTATACCTGTATACTAAGCTGTTGTAGTTCATGCACGATGACATCAGAACTCTGCAACCTCTCAACATCTAGATAACACAATCCTTTTTATTCTTCCAAACCTTTCATACTGCGGCTAGTAACTCACCTCCTGACTCCTCAAAGCCTGTCCACCATCTACAAGGCACAAGTCAGGAAAGGGATGGGATACTCCCCACTTGCCTGGATGAGTGCAGCTCCAACAGCACTCATGAAGTTTGACACCATCCAGGACAAAGCAGCCCAATTGATTGGCACTACATCCACAAGCATCCACTCTCTCCACCACCGACGCTCAGTAGCAGCAGTGCGTACTATCTACAAGATGCCCTGCAGAAATTTACCAAAGATCTTCAGACAGCACCTTCCAAACCCACGACCACTTCCATCTAGAAGGACAAGGGCAGCAGACATATGGGAACACCAGCACCTTCAAGTTCCCCTCCAAGCCATTCACCATCCTGACTTGGAAATATATCGCCGTTCCTCCATTGTCGCTGGGTCAAAATCCTGGAATTCCCTCCCTAATGGCATTGTGGGTCAACCCACAGCAGGAGGATTGCAGTGGTTCAAGAAGGCAGCTCACCACCACCTTCTCAAGGGGCAACTAGGGATGGGCAAGAAATGCTGGCCCAGCCAGCGACGCCCACATCCCACAAATGAATAGAAAACAAATGTAAATGAAGATGGGACACTGCTGAAAAGTCATCTGCTGCATTTGTCGTTAACCTGTCAGTTTTTACCTTGGCTGTAAAGTTGCTGAGAACAAATACAAGTCTCAGTGGAAAGTTCAGGGGTGAGTGTAGGAAAGTAACAAGCTTAAACCAACGTTTCAATGAATTAGGAATTTAATCCATTGGGAGGGGATGGAATCTTTTCCAAGAGATATTATGCAGCTGCTGTCTGTTTAAATATACTTATCCAAGGCTCAAAGTCACTCTGCCCTGAAAGCTACAAATTCAGCATAGGAGGAATTCTCAGAAGGGAAGTTCTCTTGGGGTCAAGGGAGCAGACAGCACCTCTCACAGCAGTCTACACACTCTTCTAATTAACAACGTGGTGTAGAATTGATCAGACCAGAGACAGATCGACAGTATCGTGGGAGATTAAGGACGGTAAGGAATTACTGCCCAACCAGGCGAAGGCTTGCATGCAGCTCGCATTTCACATGTCCATCCTTGTAGAACAATGACTGGAGATTTCAGTTATCAATGGCAGCCTTCCTTCTGGTTATCTTGATGGAATTATAAAGGATATTTCATTGTATCTGTTTTGTTGCCAATCCAAGCCTAACTTTAATTGATTATTTCTCAGGAATGATATTTAACCCCTGCCGAACTCCCTGCTGACCTAGGATCATGTTTCCAAGCACTGATGCTAGCGGGATTTTAGATGGTAGTCTTTGTTCGGTCTTTGATGTTGCAACCAACTTTACTCAGCCTTGAACCCTTTATACCAGACATAGGTTACATTCGCATCTTTCTGTTGATCCATGGGCAAGTTGAGTTTGTAGACGAGGCCAGTATTTTCTCTGTTTTATTCATTCATGGGATGTGGGTGTCACTGGCTAGACTAGCATTTATTGCCCTTTCCTAGTTGGCCTTGAGAAGGTGGTGGTGACATGCCTTCTTGAACTGCTGCATTCCATTTAATGTAGATTTTGTCCTTCATTTAATGAGGGATTGAGTTTAAGAGCAGGGAGGTTACGTTACAGCTGTATTGGGTGCTGGTGAGGCCACACCTGGTATACTGTGGGCAGTTTTGGTCTCCTTACTTGAGAAAGGATGTACTGGCACTGGAGGGGGTGCAGAGGAGATTCATTCAGTTGATTCCAGAGTTGAGAGGGATGGCTTATGAGGAGAGACTGAGTAGACTGTGATTATATTCATTGGAATTGAGAAGAATGAGGGGGGATCTTTTGAAACATGAAGGGAATAGATAAGAAAGAAGCAGGAAGGTTGTTTCTACTGGTGGGTGAAACTAGAACAAGAGGGCATAGCCTCAAAATTAGGAGGAGCAGATTTAAGACTAAATTGAGGAAGAAATTCTTCACCCAAAGGATTGTGAATCTGGGGAATACCCTGCCTAGTGAAGTAGTTGAGGCTTCCTCATTGAATGTTTTTAAAGCTAAGATAGATAATTCTTTGAATAGTAAAGGAAATAAGGGTTACGGTGAATGGGTGGGTGAGTGGAGCTGAGTCCATGAAAAGATCAGCCATGGTCTTATTGAGTGGCGGAGCAGGCTCGAAGGGCCAGGTGGCCTACTCCTGCTCCTGGTTCTTATGTTCTTTTATAGATATGTGCATGGTGCTGTTTGAGAGGGTGTTCCGGGATTTTGTCCATCCATAATTTTCCTGGAGGTGTTGAGCTACCTTCTTGAATCATTCAAGTTCATGCAGTGTCGGTAGACCAACAGAGCTGTAAGGGATTTTGTCAGGAATTTGTCCCAACCATAGTGAGGGAATGGCAATACATTTCCAAGTCACAATGGTGTGTGGCTTTAGAGGGAAACATGGTGGTGTTTTCCTTAAGTACTTGCTGCCCTTTCTCTTCCAGGTGATAGAGGTCCTGAGTTTGTCAAAGAAATCTCAGCGAATTTCTGCAGTGCGTCTCTTAGATGGTACCCAGTGTGCATCAGTGGAGAAAGGAGTGAACATTTAAGGTAGTGGATGAAGTGCCAATCAAATGGGCTGCTTTGTGAAGACAGAACCCAAATGTTCGTCACTGGACTCAGAATGCTACCTGTCTCTCCACAGATGATGCCAGACCTGCTGAGTTCCTCCAGCAATTTCTGATTTTGTTTCTCCAATTAATTGTCTATTCGTCCAATATTAACACAATTCGATGTGGCAGGACCACAGGCACAGTAAAGTGATCTCTTGGTGTGATCTATAGTACAACACGTCTGCAGTATAGCATGGATGTAAGCTTGATTGTAACTTCAGTTGTTGACATGTCTTGGTGTGTCATATACATGATGACCTGGGAATATCGCCACTTGTAAATTTATTTAATAATTGCTACAGATTACACGCATGATGAATGAAATTTGCTATTCGACTGATTGCCATTGTTCATCTTCATCTTTACTGGATATGCTGTTATTTTGAAGGATTACACCAATCGCAATACTTTTATTTATGCATGTTTGAGAGAGAATTCAAGACAAACAGTAAAAGTATAGTCGCAGTGGTAAATTCTCAAAGACCAGTAACATTATAAAACAAAACCCATGTACTGCTGATGCGGGAAATCCAAAATCAAAATACAAAATGCTGGATAACTCTCAGGAGGTTAGAGAGTTCTGGCGCAAAGCAAAACAGGTCGATATCCTTTCAGCAAAGCTGGAGGGTGTTAGAAATTAGGATTCAAAGGGTAAATGAAAGAAAGACTGTATTTATTTATGTTACTTTTATCCATAAAGGCTTTGCAGTCAAATCCAGTACTTTTACTTTGAAGTCGAGTCACAGGAGAAAAAGAGGGCATTCCAGGATGCATGTTTGCAGGGAGTTTATGAGTGAAGTGTTTTGACTTGTTCCCTTAAGCACAATTCTTTACCAACACAAGTATTTTGAAAATTGTCAGGGTGTTTAAGGGGTTTTTAGATAAGCACATGAATAAGCAAGGAATGGAGGGATATGGGCCATGGGCAGGCAGAAGGGATCAGTTTAATTTGACGTCATGTTCGGCACAACATGGTGGGCCAAAGGGCCCGTTCCTGTGCTGTACTGTTCTATGTTCTATAAACAAGAAACAATGACAATTGTGGTCACTGTTTCCGATTCATAGCCTGATGTTTCTGAAAAATGGGTGGAGCGGTGAGGGCAAGATTAAATAGGTCTTCCTCTCATGTTGTTTCCCTCACCATTCTCTGCAGGCCCGGTCTGACAGCTGTTATCCAGCTCAGTTAGTTGCCTTACTACTGAGCCTAGACATCGAAGTTAGCGCCCATTGTACATTCTGTGCTCCTGCTGCTATCAACTCTCTTCCTAGTGGCATTCAACATTGAAGGGCTTCTGGTTTATTACATAAGGGCAGGAGGTAAGTAGTTACCAGCAAGTTCCCTTACCCACGTTTCACCTGATGCCGTGGGACTTGGAGTCCCCGGTTAAAACTGAAGGCTCCCAGGGACATTCCCTCCAGCTCTGCAGGTCCTGGCTGTGACTGGTGGCCGACAATTAAACGACTCGCTGGAGGAGCAGGGGGCTCCACAAATATCCCCATCCTCAATATTAGGGAATCCTAGCAAGTCAGCACAGAAAACAAGACAAAAAGGCAAGTCTGAAACTGTGGCAACCATATTCAGCCAAACGGCCAAGTGGGTGATCCATCTCGGCCTCCTCCAGAGGCCCCACATCACTGATGCTAGACTTGAGCCCAACTCAATTCCCTCCACTGTGATATCAAGAAACATTTGAAGGCCAGTGGACCCTGCAAAGGATACGGGCCCAGACAACATTCCGATCACAGTACTGAAGACTTGTGCTCCAGAGCTAGCTGTGCCCCCAGCCAAGCTGTTCCAGTACTGGCAACTGCCAGGGAATATGGAAAATTGCTCCGGTATGTCCTGTACTCAAAAGGTAGGGCAAATCCAACATAGCCGATTACTACCCTATTGGTCTCAATCAAAGCAAAGCAATTGAACTAGCCATTGTTAATCCTTTAAAGCAGCACTTCCCATCACAATAAGACCCTAAAACCATAAGAGTGTGGAGCAGAAGAAGTACATTCAACCCATCAAGTTTGCTCTGCCATTCAATGAGATTGTGGCTGCTCTGATAATCCTCAACTTCACTTTCTTGTCTTTTCCCCACATCCTCAATTCCCTTACTGAATAAAAACCTGTCTATTCCAGTTTTGAATATACTTAATGACTCAGCCTCTACAGGCTTCTGCAGCAAAGAATTGCACAGACTCACTAGATTCTGAAAGAAGAAATTCCTTCTCATCTCTGCCTTAAATAGGCAACTCCTTATTCCAAGATTACGTCCTCTGGTCCTAGACTCTCCCACAAGTGAAATAACCTCTCCACAGATACCCTGTCATGCTCCCTAAAAATGTTGTACTGTATGTTTCAATCACCTCTCACTCCTCTAAGTTCCAATGAGTACAGGTACAACTGACTCAACCTGTACTCATAGGAAAATCTCTCCATACCTGGGACCAATTGACTAAACCTTCTCTGGATGGCCTCTAATGCCAACATAGTTTATCTTGGATAAGGGAACTAAAACTATTCATAATATTCTAGGGGCTGTCTAACAAATGCCTTAAATAGTTTTAGCAAGACACCCTAATTTTTATATTCCATTCCATTAAAATAAAGATAATCACCCCATTTGCCTTTCCCATTACCTCCTGAACTTGAATGCTGACTTACTCATCAAGGTTCCGCCAAAGCCCCTCAGCTCCTGACATCATTACAGCCTTGATCTGAATGTGGACACAGAGGATGAAACTCAAGAGGTGAGGTGAGAGCGAATACCCTTGACATCAAGGCAACATTTGATTGAGCACGGCATCGAGGAGTCCAGGCAAAACCAAAATCAATGGCAAACAGGTTGCAAACTCCACACTGGCTGGAATCATAAGGATGATGGTTGTGATTGTTGGAGGTCAGTCATCTCAGCTCTACATCTCACAGCAGTTCCCCAGGGTAGTGTCCTAGGTCCAACCATTTTCAGCTGCTTCATCATTGACTTTTCCTCCATCGTATGGTCAGAAGTGAGGATGTTCGCTGATGATTGCACAATGTTCAGCACCATTCATGACTCCTCAATATTGAATCAGTCCATGTTCACATGCAGCAAGCCCTGGACAATATTCAGACTTCTGCTGATAACTGGCAAGTAACATTCATGTCTCACAAGTGCAGTCAAATACCATCTCCGATCAAAGAGATTCTAATCATCTTACCTGGATCTTCAATGGCATCACCATTGCTGAATCCTTCACTATCAACATTTGGGGATTACCATTGACAAGAATCTTAACTGGAGCACCCAGATAAATACTGTGGCTACAACTGTAGATGAGAAATTAGGGATTCCATTGCAAGTAACTCACCTCCTGTCTTCCCAGAGTTTGTCCATCATCCATACGGTACAAGTCAGAGGTTGGATGCAATATTTTCCTCTTGACTGGATGGATGTGGCTCCATCAACACTTAAAAAGGTAGCTATCAGTGAGGTCAAAGCAGCCTTTTCAGCAACGTCTCAATCACCGACCTAAGCTTTCATGCCCTGTACTACTGTCACACAGTCTGTACCATCTACAAGTACAGATGTATTACTGCAGCAATAAACCAAGGATTCTTTGACCGAACTTTGCAAACCTGTGAGCTCCACCATCTAGAAGGACAAGGGGAAACAGGATTATGGGAACATCACCATCTCCAAGGTCCCCTCAGGGCCAAAAATCGTTATGAGTTGGAACTATAAGGCCATTCTTTCACTGTCACAGGGTCAAACATCTGGCGTTCCCTCTGCATCAGCATTGTGGGAATACTTACGTTGTATGGATTGCACAAGTTCAAGAAGGCAGCCCACCAATTACCCTACTCCCCATGAAAGAACAAAAACACGGTTTGGAACACATTTCCTGATCTGATACGCAAAATGTATTTTGGAGACTCTCATCCGAAGTTCTGTTCTAATTTTCTCCTAATCAATTTGTTCAGAGATGTTATTACACACGTCTGGAGCAGGTGGGATTTGGACCTGTGCATCCTTGCTCAGAGGTACGGTCGCTACCACTATGCCACAAGAGGCTCCTATTCTGTCCTAAGCATGAGTCATTCCTGCAGTTGGCTGCTAACACAAAGCAAAGGCAACTTAATTTTGATTTTTGTCACTGAAGAGCATTATTTCCCCAACGTTCCTTTGTTGCCCTGACTGAGGAACAGCTTTCCCACACAGGAACTTCACAGCTCGTCCCAAAGCAATTAGCAATTAGTTCCTCCAGGACAAATCCAATTAATCATGCCAGTGCCAACACAGTTGTAGCTGAATACAATGTTTAGATTAGACAGGCATAACCTAAGGACGACTTGCTTGTGTTAGTAAGGGTCACATTGTTCAATATTTCATTGGCCTCCATCCTCAAAAGAGTGTGCAACAGTACAGAGACTTCCACATCTAGTTAACAAACCATCATCTTCTTGAATGTCTCACATTCCCCTGACATATGGCACTTATTAGCCATTCCCTATTACCATTCTGCCTACTTCTTGAAGAACTGCATCCCTGTAGGTGAAGAAGCTCCCACTGTGTTATTAATAAGGGAGATGATGCTTTATATCCATTCCCTAATTAAGTCCTCAACCAACCAAATCTTGGAAGTATAAACATTGCTACTAGTCATTGTTTAACATATCAAAGCCTCAAAAATATCATTTGCAGGAGCTGTAACATTATGAACAGGCACAAATTCTGCTGGGACCTTTCAAAAGATTGCAAACCTTTTCACAGCTAGACAGCGACAAGCAATCCAGCCTTAATTTGAAAGAATTCTGTCTCCTTCTCAAACTGAAGTTTTTTTTTAAATTCACGTGGGGTATGGCATTGCTAGTTGGGTCAGCATTATAGTTACTGCTGAAGACATCTAAAGGCATATCACAGAGCTGGGAGCCAATCTGCCTTCTCAAGAACCATTCTAGATAGGCACGGCTGATGTATCTTCAGGCACCAGAGTCTGTCGCAAAAATCAGAACGATAGGATTGTTATGGCCAAGTCAAGGCCAATGGCTCATTGTGACCCTAGTCCTACAAATTTGCTTCTACAACCTATTGCTTATGAAGAGGCTCCTGTTGTTGGAATTGTCTTTCTAATCATCTTTTTTTTCAATTCAATGCCACCCCCTCTCTCTTTTTCTCTGCCTCTGCCTCTGTCAGGGTTTTCTTTACCTCCTTGCTCCCTGGTGCTTCCCAGACAGAAAGACCCTCTCTGTCTCCCAGTCTCTCACAGCATGTCTTTTTCACTCTCTGCTTCTCCATGACTGTCTTAAGTGTTTCTTGAAAAACTGTTACCCCTCCCACAGGTAACAGAAATGTCGGACTGAATCTTTCACATTTTCTTGGTCATGTCCAAGTTGGGTTGACACTCACGAGGGCTACTGAATTCCCTCATTGTATATGACCAAACCCGCTTCATTATCACCCCTTTCTTCCATGGCATCTCTTGTGTCCTAGTTCCAGGACTTTGACAAATGGCAACATGTTTCCAAGTCAGGATGGTACATGGTGCAGGTGGCAGTATTCCTACATATCTGCTGCCCTTGCCTCTGTTGATTATAGTGGTCATGGATTTGGAAGGTGCTGTCAAAGGAGACTTGGTGCATTTCTGTAGTGCATCTTGTAGATGGCACATGCTGCTGCTACTGAGTGTTGGTGGTGGGGAGAATGAATATTTGTGCATGTGCTGCTTTGTCCTGGATGGTGTCGAGATTCTTGAGTGTTGTTGGAGCTGCACCCATCCAGGTAAAAGGGGAGTATTCCATCACACTCTGGACTTGCACCTTATGGCTAGTGGACAGGCTTTGGGGAGTCAGGAGGTGAATCACTCGTCACAATATTCCTAGCCTCTGACCTGCTTTTCTTTTCTTCATTCATAGGATGTAGGTGTCACTAGCATGGCCAGCATTAATTGCTCATCCCTATTTACCCAGAGGGTAGTTAAGAGTCATCTGCAATGCTGTGGTTCTGGAGTCACATGTAGCCCAGGCCAGGTAAGGATAGCAGAATTCCTTCCCTAATGAATACCAGTGAACCTAATGGATTTTTCCCCTGACAATCGGCAATGGCTGCATGGTCATCATTAAAATCTTATTTCCAGATAACTATTGAATTCAAACTTCACCATCTGCTATGGTGGGATTCAAACCCACGTCTCCAGGATATGACCTGGATTTCTGGATTATATAATATAACTAATAATAATGCTGCTTGGTCATGTCCTACTCCACAGTAGCCTCAGTGTTTCTATGGCTAGTCCAGTTCAGTTTTTGGTCAATAGTAACTCCTGGGATATTGATAGTGGAGGATTCAGTGATGGTAATGCCATTGAATGCCAGTGTATGGTGGTTAGATTGTCTCTTATTGCAGATAGTCAATGGCCTAGTGATATTATCACTGGACTGTTAATCCAGAGATTCAGGTAATGTTCTGGGGACCCAGGTTTGAATCCCGCCATGGCAGATGGAAGAATCTGAATTCAATAAAAATCTGGAATTAGGAGTCTAAATGATGACAATTGCTGATTGTCAGGAAAAAAACCCATTTGGTTCACTAATGTTCTTCAGGGAAGGAAACTAGCCCCCTTACCTGGTCTGGCCTACATGTGATTCCAGACCCACAGCAATGTGGTTGACTCTTAACTGCCCTCTAGGATGGGCAATAAATACTGGCCTGGTCAGTGATGCCCACATCCTGTGAATGAATAAAAAAAACAACCTTCTTCATTACCAAAAGGTCAATGACCTTCTCCAATCCACCAATGTAAGTACCATGATCGTCTCTCTGATACCTCACACCCACTCTCTCTCTGATACTGTACCAATCTCCCACTAAGGTCCATGCCCCCACCACTTTCACTGTTACCTGCAGCATCACTCGCCCTAACCTACCCTGTCACTAACCCTGCCTGCCCTCTGTGCTGCCTCCTCTCTCGCTCGGGGCACCTCCCCACCTGCACCAACAGTAATAGCTGTGTCACCCACTTTCATCTCCCTTCAGACCTGCCTCTGTCTCATTCCTGGATAAAAACCGCCCACAAAAGGGGCAGAAAGACTCAGGTGGATGCTGGGCTGCCCAACACTCGGCTTTATCCCTCTTTATAAGGAGGGGCTCCTGCCTCTGACTGCCCCGAGCAGCTAATTGTGTCCAAGCCCCTGGACTGGTACCAGGGGCTGCCCTTGGCTTGTTGTGCCGGGGTCCACCCCCCACCCCTGACTGAGGTGATGCCCCTTGACCTGCCTGAGAATGGCTGACAACCACAAGAAGCTTCCTGGCTCAGTGTCTGTGTTAAACAGCACGGCAGGACAGCAGGTACTGTGAGCGTGGGGTCGCTGGCTGAGTTGTTTAATTGTCCACCACCATTCACAACTGGATGTGGCAGGACTGCAGAGCTTAGATCTGATCCACTGGTTGTGGAATCACTTAGCTCTATCTATCACTTGCTGTTTATGTTGTCTGGCATGCAAGTAGTCCCGTTTGGTAGCTTCACCAGGTTCACACCTCATTTTTAGGTTTGACTGATACAGCTCCTGGCATGCCCTCCTGCACTCTCCATTGAACCAGGGTTGATCCCCTGGCTTGATGGCAACCGTTGAGTGGGGGATATGCCAGGTCATGAGGTTATAGGTTGCGCTGGAGTACAATTCTGCTGCTGTTGATGACCTGTGGTGCCTCATGCATGCCCAGGCTTGAGTTGGTAGATCTGTGTGAAGTCTGTCCCATTTAGCACAGTGACAGTGCCACATAATACGATGGAGGTTGTTCACAATGTGAAAGGGGACTTCGTCTCCACAAGGACTCTGCGGTGGTCACTCTTACCGATACTATCATGGACAGATGTATCTGCAGCCATCAGATTGGTAAGGATGAGGTCAAGTATGTTTTTCCCTCTTGTTGGTTCCTACGTCTTTTAGGGTCTGACCAGCTCGATCAGTAGTACTGCTGCCGAGCCACTCTTGAACTCCCCCACTCAGAGTGCATTTTGCACTCTTTCCACCCTCTGTGCTTCCTCTAGGAGTTGTTCAACATGGAGGAGTACTCATTTATCAGCTGAGGGAGGACGGTATGCGGTAATCAGCAGGAGGTTTCTTGTCCGTGTTTAACCTGAAGCCATGAGACTTCATGGCGTCCAGTGACAGTGTTGAAGACTCCCATGGTATGGAGGTGCTGGTGTTGGACTGGATTGGACAAGGTCTGAAATCACATGACACCAGGTTATAGTCCAACAGGTTTTAATTGAAAACGCAAGCTTTTGAAGCCTGAAGAAGAGCTGTTGGACTAGAATCTGGTGTCATGTGATTTCTGACCTTGAGGACCCCCATGGCATCTCCCTCTAGACTGTATACCACTGTGCCATCACCTCTGCTGGGGCTGCCCTGCTGGTGGGACAGGACGTATCCAAGGATGGCGATAGTGGTGTCTGGGATATTGGTAAGATTTTGTGAATATAAATAAATATATTAGGCAGTTGCTTGACTTGGCTGTGAGACAGCTCTCCCAACTTTGGCGCTAGCCCCTGGGTATTTGTATCGAAGACTTTGCAAGGTCAATGTGGCTGTTTCTGCCATTGTCTTTTCTGGTGCCTAGATCGATGCCAGGTGGCCTGGCCAGTTTCATTTCTTTTTCAGACTTCATAGGAATTGATACAACTGTGTGGTTTGATAGGTTATTTCAGAGGGCAGTTGAGAGTCAACCACATTGATGTGGGTCTGGAGTTACACGTCGGCCAGACCAGGGTAAGGATGGCAGATTTCCTTCCCTGAATGACATTAGTGAAAATGTCTGAAAAGGAAGAATGTAGAGCCCATGGTGTTGGAGTTAATATCTCAGCATGGGTAAAGAATTGGATCATGGACAGAAAACCGTGAGTAAGGGTCAGGAGTTAACAAGGTGTAGAGCTGGATGAACACAGCAGGCCAAGCAGCATCAGAGGAGCAGGAAGGCTGAAGTTTCGGGCCTAGACCCTTCTTCAGAAATGGGGGAGGGGAAGGGTGTTCTGAAATAAATAGGGAGAGAGGGGGAGGCAGATAGAAGATGGATAGAGGAGAGGATAGGTGGAGAGGAGACAGACCGGTCAAAAAGGCAGGGATGGAGCCAGTAAATGTGAGTGTAGGTGGGGAGGTAGGGAGGAGATAGGTCAGTCCAGGGAGGACGGACAGGTCAAGGGGGCGGGATGAGGTTAGTAGGTAGGAGATGGGGTTGGGGCTTGAGGTGGAAGGAGGAGATAGGTGGGAGGAAGGACAGGTTAGGGAGGCGGGGACGAGCTGGGCTGGTTTTGGGATGCGGTAGGGGTCAGGAGTTCTTTTTCAGGTTGGCAACCTGTTATCAATAAGGTTCCACAGGATCGATGCTGGGACTGCAACTGTTTACAATAGATATTAATGACTTGGAGAAAGGAAGTGAATGTCCTGTTGCCAAATTCGCAGATGATACAAAAGTTAGTGGAAAGACAGGTTGTGAGAGGGATACAAACAGTTTACAGAGAGATTTTGAGAGGTTAAGTAAGTGGCCAATAAGTTAGCAAATGGAGTTTATTTGTGGGAAAATATGAAGTTGTGCATTTTAGAAGGGAGAACAAAAGGACAGAATATTATCTAAATGGAGTAAAAACTGTCGAAAGCTGAAACACAAAGGGACTTGGGCACTTGTGCACAAAACACAGAAAGCTGACGCACAGGCGTAGCGAGTGATCAGGAAGGCTAATGGAATGTTGGTCCTTATTTCAAAGGGGTTTGGAGTATAAGAGTAGAGAAATCTTGCCGCTACTGTACAAGGTACTCAGGAGACCACATCTGGAAGACGTGAGCAGGAAATATTTTATTGAAGGTGGTTCAGAGAAGGTTCACTGGGATGATCCCCGGGTTGGAGGGATTGTCAAATGAGCAAAGATTAAACAGATTAGGACTCTAGGAGTTTAGAAGAATGAGAGGTGATCTTATTGAAACAGATATGATTTTTAAGGGGCCTGACAGGGTAAATGCTGAGAGGATGTTTCCCCTCATAGGAAAGTTTAGGACCAGAGGGCATAGAATTAAGGGGTGTCAATTTAAAGCTGAGATGAGGAGGAATTTCTGCTCTCAGAGGGTTGTGAGCCTTTGGAGCTCCATGCTACAGAGAGCTGCTGGGGCAGAGTCCTTGTGCATATTTAAGGCTGAGATAGATAGGTTCTTGATCAGTCGGGGAATTAAGGGTTACAGGGGAAATGGAAGAAAGTGGATATGAGGACTGTTGGATCAGCCATGATCCTGTTGGATGGCAGAGCAGGGCTCGAAGGGCAGAATGCCCTACTCTTTTTCCTTCTTCTTATGGTCTTATTCCAGCCTAGGGAATTCCGGGAATTGCTACTGGGGATATCAGTGAATTGCTCATTTGGATAGGGGCTACATACACAATGGGCCAAATAGCCTCATTCTGTGCTATAACTCTTTTGTGTTTCTGTGAATGATTATCTCCAAATTATCTCATTGCTGTTTATGGAGGATTGCTGTGCACTAATGATCTTATACATTACCACAGCAAGTGTACTTCAATAGCAATAGAGAATGTCAGGAAGTCCTGGGGTCATGAAATGTGCTAGCTAAATGAATGTCTTTCCTTTGATGATTACTTCTATTGTTACTAATTCTTTACATTGTGAAGCTTTTCCGAGTTAATCATCTTCCTCAACTTCTAATCTTTATTGATCTGTGTTGGAAATGAAAAAGTATTCACAATAAGAAACTGCTTACAATCCTGAGGAAATTGTTGATTAAACTAATGACCCAAAAGTCAATGAGTAATTTGCTCAGAAGCACTGATGCAGATTAGTTACTATGTTCCTTCAATTTTAATCAAACTTTTTGATATTAGCGGCGTTTTAAAATCCAGGGTCTTCTAAAAGAAATCACATCTCTTGCACACCTATATTTAGTCTCCAATAAAAAGCAAACTTGATTAACAATTGTACCCATCATTTTCTTTCAGGCTATCTAATTACCAATAGTCCCCTGAATTCATTAGCCTTCATTGCTGTGCATTTTTAAATGGGATCCATTTTTGAGCAACTAATTTTAGACCGATTACAGCTGATATCAGCTCAATACAGAATCACATCAGTTTAATGGAAATCATTAAAGATCAATGTATTGAGTAGAACCCTTGGTACACTTGTCCCTACCCCCCAAACCAATAAGGCTGGGGGTTAAGTTCTACCTACTCCAGAGATGTGAAATAAAAAGTCCGAAGATGTGCATGTTAGGTGGACTGGCCGTGCTAAATTGCCCATAGTGTTCAGGGATGTGTAGATTAGGTGGGTTATAGGGGGATGGGTCTGGGTGGGATGCTCCAAGGGTCGGTGTGGACTTGTTGGGCCGAAGGGCCTGTTTCCACACTGTAGGGATTCTATGATCTATGATCTCTGATCAGGTTGCTTGGGGGGAAAATAGGCTAAAGGAAACCTTAAGTTGCACTAGAGATCCTTGTTTACAGAATTTCCCCCACCCAAACACAAGGAATTCATTTGAAGTGGCCACGTTTCTTTCTTACAAACCTTTACGATTATCTTTGAATGTGAATGTCATCATACTGCAGAAATGACACAGCAATTTTTCCTCAGCTTTCCTTCAAGCTAACCCAGCTGGGAGATGCCTGATCTTTCACCTCTATCATTTTGAAACAGGACCTGCAGCAATTCAATAGTCAAGACTGGGACCAATCTGTTCCGAGTGATGCTGGGTTAGAATAACAAATTAAGTAATGGTTTATTAAATATTTGCATAAACTGATCAGACACTGGCAAAGAAAAAGTTAAACTTGTTTCAAGACTGTCAATGTTTAGGAAGAATGAAAATTTAAACCCTTTCAAGAAGGATGTTATCGCATAACTCAAAAATGATGAGTTGTGAGGTTTGTAAGATATCCAAAATAATGTGCAGTTAGTATGTTCTATTGATAAAAATAAAGCATAGCAGTTACAGATTTATCAAGCTTGTCTTAAAAGCAAAGAACAAATCTTACACTCAAGAAAAGCCTATTACTTCAACAAATGAAATCACTCAATGCAGATATGATAGTACTGATTCTAGGCCCTCTTGTAGCACAGTGCTAGTGTTCCTACTCCCTGGAACAAGAGAGCCAGGTTCAATTCCTACCTGCTCCAGGAAAATAATAGCATTTCTGAACAGGCTGATTAGGAAAAATAAGCTTTTTTTTTTAAAAAAAAATCTGTTTCTGTTTGGAAAGCCACTGATATGCTGACCATGTCATTTATACCTCAGCATTAACATTGTATTGTTAATGACATTCCTGTTAACGTGGCTAACATGGAGGATTGATAGCTTGCTGGATCGAATTAAGGACTTCCTCATCATCTTGTTGTTCACAGCTCATTCATCTGGCTATAGTAGAATATCATTAGCTGCTAACATTGCATCAGAGCTTAATACCATAAGACATAACAGCAGAAGGCGGCCATTCAGCCCATTGAGTCTGCTCCACCAAATGATGAGATCATGGCTGAACTGATAATCCTCAACTCCACTTTCTTGACTTTTCCCAGTAACCCATGATTCCCTCTCCAATTAAAATCTCTCTATCTCAATCCTGAATGTATTTAATGACAGCCCTCTGTGGTAAAGAATTCCATAGATTCACAGCTCTCTGAGAGATGAAATTACTCCTAATCGCTGTCTTAGTTGGGTGACACTTTATTCTGAGATTATGTCCTCTGGTCTTAGACTCTCCCACAAAGGGAAACAACATTTCCACATCAGTCAAGTCCCCTAACAGATTTGTATGTTTCAATAAGGTTGCCTCTCATTCTAAACTCCAATCTACTTAGGCCCAACCTACTCAACCTCTCCTCTAAAACAGTCCCTTTACATACAGTGAATCTTCTCTGAACTACCTCCAATGTCAATACATCTTTCCTTAAATAAGGATTCTAAAATTATTCCAGCTGTGGTTTGACCAGTGCCTTGTATTGATTGAGCAAAACCTCCCTACTTTTTTCCCGTCATTCCCTTTGAAATAAAGGCCAATATTCCATTTTCCTTGCCTATTACTCATTGAACTTGGATGCTATCATTTTCTGATTCATGCACAAAGATTCTCAAATCCCTCTGTTCTGGAGCTTTCTGCAGTATTTCTCCATTTTTTGATCCAGAAGAAAAGCATGCTGTGATACCTGATCTCTCTAATGTATAAAATAGTTAAATAAGCATGTGTAGACATCCTAGGCTGTATCTTACAGCAGAAGATCTTGTTTCCATTCCAACAAAATTGTCAAGCTTCATCCTACTTCATGTTTTATCACCTTTTGCATTTATTCTGTGAATACTTCCATTTTCCATTCCTCCAGACTCCCCCTTACGTCTATAACCTCTCACTGCCCAGTTACAATACTCATATCTTGCCCATAATAAAATCCATTGATTCAAGATCGCTGTCATCCCTTTCTTACATTAGTTTCCTAGTCCCCATTTCAGTGCAGTAACAATCCTTATCTTCAGCTTTAAGTTTCTTATTAGCCTCACACTGTTCTAAATTGGCAAGCTCCTTGAACCTTACAGTTTTTCCCACATTGTTATAATCCAGTGTTTAGAAGAATGAGTCAGGATGTCATTGATTTGTATAAAACTCTTGGAGGGCTTAACAAGGTAAGTGCTGAGAACTATGTTTCTCCTGGCTTGATTAGAGGATTCTCGATGCAAGGGTGATATTAACACAATAAAAATGTTATAAGCAGTTTAACAGAGAGAAATATGGGTTTGAAACTAGTGTCTTAAAATTAAATCAAGGTAGATGCAAAGGTATGGAGACAGAATTAGCTAAAATGGATTGGAAAAATAGGTTAAAAGCTAAGATGTAGAGAAGCAGTGGCGAACACTGAAGAAGACATTTCATAATTCTTTGTAATGATGTATTCTACTGAGATAAGGAGAATTTTTTTCACTCATTGAGTTGTGAACCTTTGGAATCATTGATCCAAGAGAACTGTGGATGTTCACTCATTGAATATATTCAAGACTGATCTTGATAATGAAATTAACAATGACGGAAAGTTAAATTGATGCAAACATTTAGCTATGATCTAAAGGAGCAGCTCAGCAGGCTGCCTGACCAATTCCCGTACTTATTTCTTGTTTTTAGAATCTTACCTATGGCTCAGCGCCCATTCAAGTTTGTTTTTTCTCCCTGTGAGGTACTTGGGAATGATTTTCAATGCTAAAAGAATTCAGATTAAATTAAAGTTTGTGCTGTTTAGTGAACTTTTTAAAAATCCATTCAACGTTCCAGCCCCAAACCATTGCTGGAGGAAAGATTTTAAATGACTTGGACTTTGAAAATGAAGTTTGTATCATCTCCCATTCTGATGGGATTAGGATAAGTGAACCTTGGGATGAATCCCATGAATATTACTGTGGATAGGCATTTCCTGAGCTCTCTTGGATTAGTCAGTGTGAATTTGACACAGGAAAGAGCCTTTTAAGAGTATTGACTTATTATCTATGCTTCACTAACTGTTGTTCTGCATGAACCTCATCCATGCATTGCTGTTTATATGCTCAAAAGAAAACACTCAATATCTAATTCCACCATAAATGTGCCTTAGTTACTAACTCCCATACATAACCTGGCAACAGAGCTGAGATTTGAAATCCAACCACTTCTCCCCAGTTTAAAGACTGGCATATTTTCCCTCCAGCTCCTTTTAATGATTCCATTTGCTACTGTGACCCAAATAATGGACTAACCTTTCCCCAGTTAAGCCACAAGGCTGATTAGGAATGTGGCTTTTGAAATATTTATTGTGCTGTGTTGCAGCTACTTCTGAGTGTTTTATAGTCAACTAGTTTAATGATTCCATATCCCTTAGATGCAATTCCATCTCCACTAGGCAGAGAAACAATTTTCCATTGGTTTTATTCCAATGATAATTGCTTTTACTGGTCTGTGGCACTTAAGAAGTTTAGTTAAATTGGACTGGACTGGCTTAATTATTAGGCTACATCAGTGAAACTGCTCCTTCATATAAATTGCTGTTAATTGGTTAGTTTGGTAGGTCAACATCGTGCTTGTTGAGCACATTGCTTCGTATTCTCTTCTTTCTCTCTCAACTGAGGGATCTCTCTCATGAAGATGAGAACTGTCCTGCCTTTGGCTTATTCTGGATGAGGGTGGTTGGAATTGGGACTGCAAACATAATTGAACTGATACAAGAACCATTAACCAACTGTGATGATGGGATTTGAACCCATGTTCTCAGAGCATTAGCCTGGGTTACGAATTGGTGATGAATCTGTGACTTTTAGAAGTATGTATTACCCTGGTTTCTTTTGGAGTAAGAGAGCCTAGGGGAACTTGTGAAGCAGTGGGTATTTTTTCAAAAAGCCAGAAGACTATAAGCAGCCCGAATAGGTGTGGTGAAGACCCCACCCACAGAACCAGGGAGTTTTAGTTTTTAGAGATAGTAGGAACTGCAGATGCTGGAGAATCCGAGACAACAAGGTGCAGGACTGGATGAACACAGCAGGCCAAGCAGCATCATAGGAACAGAAAGGCTGACGTTTCGGGCCTAGACCCTTCATCAGAAAAGGGGGAGGGGAAGGGGGTTTTGAAATAAATAGGGAGAGAGTGGGAGGCGGATAGAAGAGGGATAGAGGAGAGGATAGGTGGAGAGGAAACAAACAGGTCGAAGAGGCGGGGATGGGGCCAGGAAAGGTGAGTGTAGGTAGGGAGTTAGGAAGGGGATAGGTCAGTCCAGGGAGGACGGACAGGTCAAGGGGGCGGGATGAGGTTGGTCGGTAGGAGATGGAGGTGCGGCTTGAGGTGGGAGGAGGGGATAGGTGGGAGGAAGAACAGGTTAGGGAGGCAGGGACGAGCTGGACTGGTTTTGGGATGCGGTAGGGGGAGGGGAGATTTTGAAACTTGTGAAATCCACATTGATACCATTGGGCTGCAGGGTTCCCAAGCGGAATATGAGTTGCTGTTCCTGCAACCTTCGGGTGGCATCGTTGTGGCACTGCAGGAGGCCCAGGATGGACATGTCGTCTGAGGAATGGGAGGGGGAGTTGAAATGGTTCGCGACTGGGAGGTGCAGTTGTTTGTTGCGAACCGAGCGTAGGTGTTCTGCAAAGCGGTCCCCGAGTCTCCGCTTGGTTTCCCCGATGTAGAGGAAGCCACACCGGGTACAGCGGATGCAGTATACCACATTGGCAGATGTGCAGGTGAACATCTGCTTGATGTGGAAAGTCTTCTTGGGGCCTGGGATGAGGGTGAGGGAGGAGGTATGGGGGCAGGTGTAGCACTTCCTGCGGTTGCAGGGAAAAGTGCCGGGTGTGGTGGAGCTGGAGGGGAGTGTGGAGCGGACAAGGGAGTCACGGAGAGAGTTGCCCCTCCGGAAAGCAGATAAGGGTGGGGAGGGAAAGATGTCTTTGGTGGTGGGGTCGGATTGCAGA
>NC_063336.1:18183090-18223555 GCF_021869965.1 Rhincodon typus
GCACTTCCTGCGGTTGCAGGGAAAAGTGCCGCGTGTGGTGGAGCTGGAGGGGAGTGTGGAGCGGACAAGGGAGTCACGGAGAGAGTTGTCCCTCCGGAAAGCAGATAAGGGTGGGGAGGGAAAGATGTCTTTGGTGGTGGGGTCGGATTGCAGATGGCGGAAGTGTCGGAGGATGATGCGTTGGATCCGGAGGTTGGTGGGGTGGTACGTGAGGACGAGGGGGATTCTTTTTTGGTTTTTATTGCATGGACGGGGTGTGAGGGATGAGGTGCGGGAGATGTGGGAAACACGGTTGAGGGCGTTCTCGACCACCGAGGAGGGGAAGTTACTTTCCAGCAGCAGTTGCTGTTGGAGTCTTGAGGAAGTGGAAGCTATTTTCCCTCTCTCTCTGTTACTTCCAAAAACATAGTGTTCTCTTCCTGTGCTGCTGGATTGCATATGAGACAAAATCTGTTTTCTGAATTCGCCTTTTGCCAAGGGTGCGTTTATGGGATGTTACTACATTGGAGCAGTTAATTAGTAATAGTTACTGTACCTATTATTCTGTTAAGTCTTCCAAAAGAGTTATTTATTCCAAATTCTTCTTTCTTTGGTTGTATTTTAATTATAGTGTTTGAATAAATTGTGCTTTGCCCATCTGGTCCACACTGACCCTCTGAGGAGCATCCCATCCTGACCCACCTTCTATCCTATCTGTGTAACCCTGCACTTCTCATGGCTAAATCACCCAGCCTGTACATCCCAGGACATGAGGGACAATTTAGTACAGTTGTGTGTCTGCTCAATGATAATGGCCAGAATGTTGATAGTGGGGGATTCAGTGATGGTAACACCGTTGAATGTCAAGGGGCAGTGGTTCGATTGTGTCCTATTGGAGATGGCCATTTCCTGGCATTTGTCTGGTGCAAATGTTACTTGCTATTTGTCAGCCCAAGCCTGAATGTTGTCCAGATCTTGTTGCATTTGAACACGGACTGCTTCAGTATCCGAGGAGTTGTGAATGGTGCTGAACATTGTGCAATCATCAGTGAGCATCCCCACTTCAGAACTTACGAAGGAAGGAAGGTCATTGATGAAGCAGCTGAAGATGGTTGGGCCAAGGACATTACCCTAAGGAATTCCTGCAGAGATGGCCTGGAGCTGAGATAATTGACCTCCAACAACCACAACCATCTACCTATGTGTCAGGTTATGACTCCAACTACCGGAGCATTTGCCCCCTGATACCCATTGATTCCAGTTTTGTTAGGACTCCTTAATGCCACTCTTGGTCAAATGCAGACTTGATGTCAACGGCTATCACTCTCACCACACCTCTGGAATTCAGCATTCTGTCCATGTTTGAACCAAGGCTGTAATGAGGTCAGAAGCTGAGTGGCCCTGGCAGAACCCAAACTGGGCATCACAGAGCAGGTTATTGCTGAGCAGGTACTGCTTGATAACTCTGTTCATGACAGCTTCTATCATTTTACTGATGATCACGAGTAGACAGATGGGGCAGTATTTGGCCGGATTGGATCTGTCCTGCTTTTTGTGTACAGGACATACCAGGACAATTTTCCCATTATGCCAGTGTTGTAACTGTACTGGAAATGCTGGGATCTACTCCTAAGGAAGCTAGAGCAGGATGCTTAAATAAGTTCAAAGTAATAATACAAAGCCAAGATTGTCTTGTGAAAAGGGAAATTATGTTTGAATAATTTATTGGAGATCTCTGAGGAAGATCTTGGCACTCTTACAATCTGTTCCACTTGCTCTTCTCCCCCCATTGTCAACAGCAGAAAAATCATCATCACTTCCCAGCCTCCATCAGTTTCGAAGGAGAGTCATACCAGACTCAAAACATTAACTCCGTTTCTCTCTCTATAGATGCTGCCAGACCTGCTGTATTTCTCCGACACTTTCATTAATGAAAATAAATATTCAGTCCTGGAAGAGTTAAGTAACTAAAATCTGATACTCAGTACGGACAATTTAACTATCGTCTGCTTTATGTGTGATAATGGTATTTAATTGAAAAACATGATACTCATCGTAAGTTAGAGAAGTTGATGCTGCAAATAATTAACGTCTGTCCTCCAGGACGTTACCGCTAGCATTTGTACGTTTCCATCCTTACCATTTACTGTCAAAATAGCAATGAACACAACAGCATTAACCTTTTCCATATTCATTACTGCTTCACACAAAACTGAACAGGCAAATTGGAGCAGCTGGTGAAATGACATCACAGTCTCCAAGCATAAGGCCACCGGCAAGGTTTGCTCACTGTTTGATAACAGCTACCGAGAAGGAGAAATCTGACAACTTCTTTAAAAAAAATCACACTTTCTTATATGTCATTGTAAAGGAGTTTCATCGTCTGGGCAGCTGGCTATTTCAACAAACACATACACCCATTATCTCATGGGTAACAATCTCAAAATGATGTCAGAGAGAAATGTTACAAAGGATCACGTTTTGGAAAGGCAAATCAGACAGGACTTACATAATTAATGGTAAGGTCCTGGGGAGTGTTGCTGAACAAAGAGGCCTCGGAGTGCAGGTTCATAGCTCCTTGAAAGTAGAGTCACAGGTAGACAGTGTAGTGAGGAATGGGGTTTTGTACACTTGCCTTTATTGGTCGGTGCATGGAGTAAAGGAGTTGGGAGGTCATATTTCAGCTATACAGGACGTTGGTTAGGCCACTTTTGGAATACTTCATGTAATTCTGGTCTCTCTGCTATCGGAAGGATGTTGTGAAACTTGAGAAGGTTCAGAAGATTTAAAAGGACGTTGCCAGGGTTGGAGGGTTTGAGCTGTAGGGAGAGGCTGAATAGACTGGGGCTATTTTCCCTGGAGCATTGGAGGCTGAGGGATGACCTTATAGTGGTTTATAAAATCATGAGGGTCATGAATAGGGTAAATAGGCAAGTTCTTTTCCTGGGGTGGAGGAGTCCAAAACTAGAGGGCATAGGTTTAAGGTGAGAGGAGAAAGATTTAAAAGGGACCTAAGGGGTAACTTTTTCACACAGATGGTGGTGCGTGTATGGAATGAGCTGCCAAACGAAGTGGTGGAGGCTGGTACAATTACAACATTTAAAAGGCATCAGGCTGATTATATAAATAGGAAGGATTTAGAGGGAAATAGGCCAAATACTGGAAAATAGAATTAGATTTATTTAAGATATCTTGTTGGCATGGACAAGTTGTTTCCGTGCTGTACATCCCTATGAGTCTATGAATCTGTATTTTTTTAATTTGTTTTTGTGGGATGTGGGTGTCTCTATCTTGGCCCATCTATTGTCCATCCCTAGTTGCCCTTGAGAAGTGATGGTGAGCTGCCTTCTTGAACCACTGCAGTTTACCTGCCCTTGGGTTGACCCACAATGCCATGAGGGAGGGAATTCCAGGATTTTGTCTCAACAACAGTGAAAGAACAGAAATATATTTCCAAGTCAGGATGGTGAACGGCTTGCAGGTGATGGTGTTCCCATGTATCTGCTGCCCTTGTCCTTCTAGGTGGAAGTGGTCATGGGTTTGGAAGGTGCTGTCTAAGGATCTTTGGTGAATTTCTGCAGTGCATCATGTAGACAGTACACACTGCTGCTACTGAGTGTTGGTGGTGGAGGGAGTGGATGCTTGTAGATGTGGTGCCAATCAAGTGGGTTGCTTTGACCTGGATGGTGTCAAGCTTCTTGGATGTTGTTGGAGCTTTCTATGTAGTTTGTCCATGCCCCTCATAGAGTCAGACTCAGATATGTACAGCATGGAAACAGACTCTTCGGTCCAACTTATCCATGCTGACCAGATATTCTAATTTAATCTAGTCCTATTTGCCAGCATTTGGTGCATTTCACTCTGAAACTTTCATATTCATATACCCATCCAAATGCCTTCTAAATGTTGTAATTGTAACAATCTTATAATCTCATAATCTTATACAACTCCATCAGGACCCCTCAACCTTCTCTTCTTCAAAGGAAACAACACAAGCTTATCCAGTGAGTTTGGAAAAATGAGATTTTTTAAAATTGATTCATGGACTATGGGTTTCACTGGGTTGGGCGAGCGTAAGCGACCCATTCTTAATTGTCTGTGAACTGAGTGACTTGCTAGAACCATTTAAGATGGCATTAAGAGTCAAATACATTGCAGTGGATCTGGATCTGCGTGTAGGCCAGACCAGCTAAATAAGGCAGATTTCCTTCCTTAAAGGACATTAGTGAACCAGATTGGTTTTCATGACCGTCAGGCCAGCGTTTTTTAAAATCTAAATTTTTTTTTTAAAACTCCAGATTCTTGACATTGAGAGGAGAAAAGCCAATTCCCCAAGTGAGACAAGAATCTCACAAGTAATTGGTGAGGGGCTTATTTACATACATTAACATCCCATTCACATGTCATTAGAATTTATTCTCACCTCGTTTCTTTTGTCATTCCCTAGCCTTCCAATCGGCCATGAGAAACTGGACAGTGACAATTCCCAATGTATAAGTCAGGCTGGGTACCTGGCAACTCCAGCTCTCCAATTGCTCCTTCAGACCGCCATCTTGTACAGTAGTCACCAACATCTGTACACAGAGTTTGCCCCCACCCCTTCCCGTCTACAGAGTCTGGTATTGGACATGCACCAGCCTAACCAATCAGCACGGCACATCTCCATCCCATTTACAATACTGTTCTTCACCTCAGTGTTGCAGTTTGGAGTAGCCCCATTGTAGTGTTGCTGCCAGGACCCTATTACTTAGGGACAAACATCCTGCTTATGAACTGGACGATGCTCTCCACAGGGTTCCTCACTTGTTTTCTTAGAACTTGCACACTTGGCACCTACTCGGATCTTTACAGCTTCTGAGCCTTGCCTTGCCTTGCATTTTTTTGCGCTGTGCTTCCTCATTCAGAACTTACAGAATGCTCACAGAACCGATCTCTCACCTTGCCATTTACAAAGCCAGGCAGCCTGTTGCTGGCTGTCAGTAGTGATCAGTCAAGAGGGCATGTTGCTATGGTAGGGGTGCCATGCTGTCAATGTCACACCTACAGCATGTGCCAACAGCTAAAGCGGGCAAAGACTCTGAATGTCCAGGTGGTTATGTCTCAAAGGGGAGTAATCTTGGTCAGGTCAATGGAGACAAAAATTGTTGGTCAGGAAGATCCCACCATAGTTAGTCAAAGGCAGCATCGAATCTCTGTCCGGGGCTGAGGAATAGTCTATCAGCTGCTTGGGGTGGTCATGGTCAGAGGTTCCATATCACTGCCATCTGGGCTTTAGGCCATTGTAGGCCCTGCTGATCCAGTGTAACCAGTCTGGGGAGTCTCCGTTTGTCAGGCGGGGAGTTGCACAGGGATCAGTCAAGGGTCCGCTCACTCATTATTCAGGGCTGACCATCCAAGTCAGTTCTGGGGACTGTTCAATGAAAGTGATGGGGAAGTCATTAAGCGTTATTGCCGTGGGTGGGAAACTAGGGGTTGTCAACTTCTGGGATTGAAGGCAACATGCAGGGATAAAAAGGAGACAATATTGGCGAAGGAGGAGAAACTCAACACACTTGACTTGGAATCAAAGGTGCATTGGAGGACATGGGTTACTGCAGGATGTGGGGAGGGGTGAGTCATAGACGTCTCCACCATTCTTACTTCAATGGAGGTGACAGTGCACTTCTAAGGTTGTCATGGTTAAGATGTAGGGCAAGTGATAAAAGGAAAGAGTTGAATGGAAATGTGTGGGAGCTCAGTTGTCAGTGAGGATCAGTGTGGACTTGATGGGCTAAAGGGCCTGTTTCCACACCGTAGGAATTCTATGAAAGTGACGGTGTTGACCGGGAGTGCAAAGAAACTTTTCAGGAGGGCTATGGGTCCTAAGTTACCAGGTTCACTGTGCCTTCCATACTCTTGTGAATCATTAATATGTAATGGAAATGAAAAACGGCTTTTTTCCCTGTTTAGTGGGCTTTTTCCCTGTTTGAGCACATGGTTTCTACTTGTGTGTGATACAGGGCCCTTGATGGGGCAATTGTGTAAATCAAGCACTTGGACAGTACAGGGTGAAGAGACATCCAATCATAGTACCTGCAGTGTCCAAATATATGACAAATAAATTCTGGTCACAAGCAATCTTAACTAAGTCAATGGTCCTTACAGACTGATTGTTGTCACCTCTAAGAAGCAGAGATGATTACAGGTGACCTTAAAAGTCTCATCACAAAGGTAATCTAAGATTTTATAGGCTGCATGAAGGCATCAAGCTGATGTCCTCAAAGCTATAAGTATAAATATTTGACACAGGCTCCTATATGCAATGTCTTGTGTGACGTGAGGGTAGGAATAGGTGTGTGGGGAGTGGTGGGAGGATGCAGACAAGGCTCCAGTGAATCCCCTACTGTACTTGCATGGCATGCCTTGTGCTGTCTACATCAGGATGAGGTCCACTATGACAAAGGTCTGCACAGAGGCATTGTCCATGTCTCACTGTCTGCAGGACTCTGCTCAACCATTATTGGTGAGTGATGCCAATGTTGACTGCTCCATATTACTGAGGACCTGTTTTGTTTCTGAAAGTTCCCACTCAGTTTCTGGATCTGGTGGATCTGGTCACATCATTGCAGTGTTATGAAATGGAAGAGATGCACCAGCAAGCCCAGGCCCAGCTATGACCTCCTGCAGCTGTTGAACAGTCTCTACATGAAAACATTGCAACTGAAGGTCCCTCAGGACACAGAGGCTCAGAGCCTATTGTCATCGATTCCATTTCCTGCAGATGAGCGAGGTACAGTGTTGCTACAGACTGAGGACATCCTGGGACACTGTCAAAGAATGATGTGAACTGTTTGAGTGGGACCTGTGACCTAAAGGGGTGGATCCATGGTATCTGCTTGACTAAGTAATGTTCCAACCAACTGCCTCTCAGGATCCTCCAAGGGCCTGTGTGAACAGAGTTGTGTTACGTCAATATTTCACCTTGAGAATGTGCCAGCAGCTTACACGGCAAACACAATCCATGTGCTTCCACCACATGGCAACATCTGAAAGTTTAAGGGAAGTAGTTCTTTGTCCACTCAAGGGGAATTATGGTTAGTCAGGGGGTGCCATTACTGTCAGTCAAAAGCATTATCCAAACTCAGTCCAAAGTTTGCAGAAAACCCCGATTTCTTAGTGAACAGTGTTTATCTCCAAGTTGTCTCTCCCCACCAGCGTTTATTCCTGTGATTCAGACAGAGGAAGAGCTTTCAGTATCCTTGCTGTCATTAGTCCAGGTTGCTCTCTCTCCCATCTTGCTTGAAGGCTCCTGTTGATATACCACTCCTTTTTATAAGCTGGTGTCTATGCTATTGTTTCATTTCAAGCTGGATGGTTGTATGTAACATTCCATCTCTCAATATGTGCAGTTAGCATGCAAGTGAGAGTAAATCAAAGCAGTTGCAAATTTTTTGACACCTTACTGAGTTTCAATGCATCTTCTTTCAAATGGTAGTTCTGATGCAATCAGTTTCGTGCATTCGAGTTGAGTCGCCTTGGCTTGTTGAATAATTACTGCAGACATTTTGGGTGGATCCTAGTCCCTGATTGATGTGAACATGGCTCCCAAATGGTTAAGTTGTGGATCATCTCCTACTACATACATACTTCAGACTATCAATGCTTCCCCAGGTGTGTGGCTGAAATTCGAAGTCACAGCTAAAGCTAGAGATCGTGTGATATCCCAACGGCAGTGAGTACTTCCACCTTCAGCAAGTTGGACAATCAGGCTAGCATCAGATAAGAGGAGCAGCATGGCAGCGTGTTGTGTAATTAAAGAGGCGCTTTTGAGACAATCATGTGAGAAAACCCACTGGTCCACATGGAGAGATGGCTTCCATGAAATGCAATGAAAATGACACTTAACCAATTTCTGGTAAATTTCATAACAGTACACGATGCAGAAGCTGAATTAAGCCATTTGGCCTGTTGAGTCTGCTCTGTCTTTCGGTCACAGCTGATATGTTTTTTAACCACATTCTCCTGTGTTCTCCCCACAATCTTTGATTCCCGTACGAATCAAGAGCCTATCTATCTCTGTCGTAAAGACACTCAGTGAGTTGGCCTCCACAGCCTTCTGTAGCAATGAGTTCCCCAGATTCACCATCCTCAGGCTGAAGAAATTCCTCCGCATCTCAACTCTAAAGGGTCGCCCCTTCACTCTGAGGCTGTGCCCTCAGGTCCTAGTCTCTCCAACTAGTGGAAGCATCTTCTCCATGTGCACTCTCTCCAGGTCTCTCAGTATTCTGCAGGTTTCAATCATCTTCATCCTTCTAAACTCTATCAAGGACAGATCCAGAGTCCTCAATCGCTCCTCATATGACAAACCCTTCATCCCTAGAATCATTCTTGTAAACCTACTCTGGACCTCCTCCAATGTCAGCTTTAGGACATATTTCCTTACATTACAGAACCCAATACTGCTCACAATATTCTAAATGCTGTCTGACTAGAGCCTTATACAGTCTTAGTAGTACTTCCCTGTTTTTGTATCCTAGTCCTTTCGAAATTACTGCTAACATTCCATTGCATTCCTAACTGCCAACTGAACTTGCATGTTAACCTTAATCCATTTGTGCCTCAGATTTCCGAAGCCTTTCTCCATTTAGATATTAGTCTGTGCTTCTGTTTTCCTGCCAAACTGCATGACCTCACACTTTCCACTGTTGGATTCCAGCTGCCACTTCTTTGCCCACATTCCTAGCCTGTCCAAGTTCTTCCGCAGCCTCCCTGCCTCTTCAGTACTACCTGTTCCCTTCCCATCTTTGTGTCGTCTGCAAACTCAGATCGGTTCCTTTGTCCAGATCTTTAACGCATAATGTGAATAGTTGTGGTCCTAACATGGGCCCCTGTGGTACTCCACTTGTCATCAACTGCCTTCTGAAAAAGACCCCTTTATGCCCACACTTTGCCTTCTGCCAGTCAGTCAATCTTCTACTCATCCCAGTACTTTGCCCCTAACACCATGGGCTTTTACCTGATTTAGCAGCCTCCTGTGTGGCACCTTGTCAAAGGTCTTTTGGAAATCCAAATAGATTCATGTCCGCTGGCTCTCCTTTGTCTAACCTGCTCACCACTGTCTCAAAGAATTCCAACAGTTTTGTCAGACATGACTTCCTCTTGATGAAGCCATGCTGACTCAGCCCTATTTTATCATGCACACCCTATTTTATGTTCGTAGTGTCTTTTTAAAAAGCCATTTCAGATCCATGAATATCTCAGGTGTTGACTGCTCAATATTGAGAGTCCATTTCAATTATAATCATAACAGGCCAATTAAGTCAGTTTACTTCTGAAATGTAGTCACTATTGTTGCGTAGGAAACTGGTTTAGATATCAAATTCAGAGACACCAGTCTAGAAAATCAGATGGAATTAATTAATGTCATCCACAGATCTGGCAGTCCCCAAAAATGCTGATAACTCAATGATGGTCCAGAATTAACTGTGACATGCAGAAACAAATAATTAGATGAAATAAAACCAGAATTCCAATTTCTTGCAGCTGAAGCATTCTTTATGTAACGTTCTTTACTCAAGCTAAAGTAGAGGAAAACCTGAGCCTTTGTAAACAAGCAGATAATGAATTAAAAGCTTTGATTTTTTTTCCCCCTGGTTGGCTGGGCCAGGCTTAGAAGGGAACTGAGGAATTGCACAGGAGACAGTGAAGAAGAAATGTCTAATGCCCTCTGTTTACAATAACCACTACTCTTTTAAATCCTTCCATCTATTACACCGACACTTTCAATTCAAAATTACGTCACAGGGTAGAATGGATTTTGAGATGTTCTAAGGTAGAAGTGCTTGTGATGGGAATTGCATTTCTTTCCTTTGAAAGTGTCTAGTTTTAAAGGTTTTACCTTTCCACTCCATCTTGAAATACATTCCTGCCTTTTCCCAACTTAAGTGGAATATGTTTTGTTCCTACTCAGGCCCTCTCTTCCTCCGATACCTTGATGCCTGCATTGGCCCAGTTCCCTGCCTCTCACTGAATTGGAAAATTTCACCAACTTCCCATCAAATTTCCATCCTTTTCTCATCTTCACCTGGTTTAATCTCTGACTCTTCACTTCCCTTCCCTGTCTCTAACTCTGACAATAGCCTATTCTCTGTAAACTCCTGCCGCCCACAGCCGTCTGACCACAGTTTCTCACACTCTGTTTCCTCTCAGGGCTTCATTCCATACACCCAGTATCCCTGCCTGTGTCACATTTGTTCTTAAGATTCAAACTTACCCACCAGTACTCATGCAATAACTTCATTTTCTCCTTTAATGATTCCCCTTCAATCTAGCCCCTTTTCTGGGGGTTAGCCAGCTTAGTTGGTTGAACAGCTGGTTTGCAATGCAGAATGACACTGACAGTGTGGGTTCAATTCCCACATTGCCTAAGGTTTCTACAAAAAACTATCCTTCTCAATATCTTCCCTTGCCTGAGGCATGGTGACTCTCAGTTCAAGCCACCACAAGCTGTCTCACTCTGATTAAAGAGTGGGTCTATGGTGACTTTACTTTTACCTGGTCCATGCGTCATGTCAACTCTCCTCCCTCCCAGAGCCACACTAGATTTATAACTCTCCACCTTCCACCTAGCCACATCCATACTTAAAAAATCATTCTCTACCATTCCTATCACCTTCAGCTTAACACCCACCATCAGAGACAAAACCACATCCTCTTACATCAGCTCAACTTGGAATTCTGTCACCATGCCTTCACTATAACTTGGTCAAAATTCTGGAACTCCCTTCCTAACAGAATGGTGTCCCAACATTAGAAACCTAGAAACATATTACTAGGAACAGGAGTGGGCCATTCAGCCCTTCAAGCCTGCTCTGCTATTCAATATGATCATGGCTGATCCATTATGTTAACACCATGTGCCTGCTTTCTTTTCATCCCACTTGAGGGCCTTAATATGTAAAAAAATTATCAGCCGCTTTCTGCAGTTGTGAACCCTACATGTTGACCACCCTTTGGGTGAAGAAATGTTTCCTCATCTTAGTCCTAAACGGTCTCCCCTGTACCCTGAGACTGTGTGCCCCTGGTTCCAGACTTCCCATCCAGGAGAAATATCCTCTTGTCTTCCCAGCCCTGTCAGAATATTTCTGAAGAAGAGTCTAGGCCCAAAACGTCAGCCTTCCTGCTCCTCTGATGCTGCTTGGCCTGCTGTGTTCATCCAGCTCTACACCTTGTTATCTCAGATTCTCCAGCATCTGCAGTTCCTACTATCTCTGTCTGAATATCATCTGTTTCGGTCAGATTCCCTCTCATCCTCCTACAGTACACATGGACTGCAGCTGGTGAAAAGGCTACTCCTATCTCCGGCTCTATCACACTGCTCAGAATGGACACAGCCCTCACAGATTCTAAAGGCATCGGTACATTTGTGTTCTCATACCAAGCCAGCAAAAGATGGAATTGCTTTGATCTTGGTCTGTTGCATTTGAAACTAAAGTTGCAAATATATTGGCGCTGCAGAGTCTCCCTCAGCACTAAATCAAAATACTCACACATTCTCATATATGCACACATATGCAGAGCCAATGGTGTAGCAGTGCTGTCATTGGTTTAGTCATCTAGATCACCCCAGACTAATGCTCTGAAGACATGAGTTCAAAACCCAGCAGAGTAGCATGTCTTTAATTTACTTGAAAAAAAGGTTAATGTAGCTATCATTGATCTATCTCTTTATTAATGTCCTTTACAGAAGAAAATCTGCCATTCCTACTTGGTCTCCAGACACAGAGCAATGTAATTTACACTTAGTGGATCACTGGGCAATTAGAGATGTGCAATAAGTGCTGGTCGAGCCGGAGATGTCTTTGAAACTTACACACACACACACACACACACTGACACACACACACACACACACACACACACACACACATCTTCTCTCTCTCTCACACACACACATACACATACACACTTGGATAAGCTAAGCATTAAGAAGTCCCATAAAAGGGCCTCACAACCCAGTAAATGAAACAAACGAACAGGCAAAAGCACTTAACAAGTAAAGGACTGTGTACAGGTCTGGGAAATGTTCCAGAATAAGTGAGCATGATGAACACTGTGACCGCAGTGAAAGACTGCAAGACCCCAGACACAACTAAATCCCAGAAGAAAGCAGCAATCTTTAATTACAATGATACAGAAACAGCGACTACTGCCAAGGTAAAAGACAAAGCTGCAAGAGACGGAGAAAGAGAAATGGATGTAGCAGCAACAAGAGTTAAAAAGACCAGGCGCTGGCCTCAAAAACTAGAATCTTCAGAATGCAGGGCGTCTGCCGATGAACAAATTCACAATCCTTCAGAAAACTCCGAGCAGAGATATCAGCCGACACTGCAGCCCAGAGTCAACCAGACAAAACAATAGATGGAAAAAGTCACATCAAGCCCCAGGAATTTGGCAATGAAATGGAAAAATAGAAGGGTTTGTCCGAACCTAGCCACTCGACTATTGATGAGAATTGACGATGATCTGAGACAATCCGTCAGAATGTCCTTTTTTACATAAACAGAACTTGATGAAGTAGGAAAATGTCTTTCCATCTCTGTGTCCTGAGCTTGAATCCTGGCCAGACAGATGGGATAAGTGCAAACTCTCTTTTCCAGCTGTAAAGATTCCTAATTGAACTAAACTCACCCAGTCTCCAATCCAGGCATTAGTGGGCAGATGTCCATAGTAGAAGTGGCCTATAATTGAGAAATTTCATTTGTGGGGAGATGAGATGGATGGGGCTTACACATGAATTATAACCACCATCGACAAACAAGGTGAGGAAAATTATGAAGAAAAGTAGGACCCTAGGAAGCGGAGGTTGGGGGATCAGAGGGACTTTGGTGTGCATGCAGACTGGTCCCTTAAGGTCTCAGGATAGGTGGATAAAATGGTTAAGAAGGCATTTAGTGCATCTGCCTTTATTTGTTGGGACATAAAGTCGAAGAGTAGGGAGGTTATGCTGGAACTGTATTCATTGGTCAGGCCGCAGCTGGAGTATTGTGTGCAGTTCTGGAATCCACATTCCAGGAAGAATGTGATAGTGCTGAAGAGGGTGTAGAGGAGATTTATCCAGGATGTTGCCTGGGCTGGAGAGTTTCAGTGATGAAGAAAGATTGGACAGACATGGCGCTGTTTCCTTTGGAGCAGAGGAGACCGAAGAGAAAATGATTGAGGGTATAAGATCATGAAGAGCATTGACAGGAAGAAACTTTCCCATGTGGTGAGGGATCAATGATCTGGGGGTTGGGGGGGTGGTGGGCATAGATTTAAGGTAAGGGACAGATTTAAGGAAAAACCTTTTCACCCAGAAAGTGGTGAGAACCTGGAAATTACTGTCTGTGAGAGTGGTGGAGTCAAAAATCTTCACCACATTTAAGAAGTATTTCAATGTGTTTTTGTGATGCCACGACATATAAGACCATAGGCCAAAATGGGACTGAAATAAATAAGTTTTTGACCAGCACAGACTTGATGGGCTGAAGGATATTTTTCTGTGCTGTCGACCTTTACAACTCCATGACAAGAATGACAAGCATCTTTGAATGGAAATGCTGGTCTGAAGCTGGCGAACTGGGCAGAGATGAACAAACGCGTGGTTCAGTGAGGGAGATTTTTGAGGAGGCGTTTGAAGATGAGAAGATGGTAACAAACTGGGAGAGGTTGTGGGGGGGAGGGTTCAGGAACAGAACATCAGCTTGAAAGCCTGTAGGTTACTGTTGGCATGGAGGCAGGGTGTTTATGATGCATCGTGGGCTCATTGGCATGGCCTGGTGTGGGCTGGCAGGCAGCTCTGGAGAAAGATGCAGAGGCACAGTGAAGCAAGACAGTGAAGAATCTACCTCGGAATACGAGGGTTTATGAGGGAAAAAAGGAACCAGAAGAGTCCCACAAGGACAATTAATATGAGAGTTGGGCTTCATGCATGACAGAAGGCAAGGATAAGAGGTTTGTACAAGTTTATGTTGCATAGGAACTCAGTCATGAAAGTATCAGGGAAATAACATCTGGGATGTAGGATGCTGACTGTTGAGGGTTTTAGTCATGGAAGTGAAGGAGAGTGGAGATAAATGATTTCTGAAGAGGTGGCAGATCTGACATGGCTTTTGAAAATTATTTTGTGGCAAAAGAGGACACCAAAGATGTGATTCATTGGATTCAGATCCGATGTGCAGATGGAGAAGGAATGGAGCTGGGAGCACAGCTGTGAATATCATGGGAAACATGTAGGGTGCTGAAGATAATGCGAAGGCCGCTCTATCCAGTTGATCCAGAACTTGATGATGTAAATGAGTCATACGTTGTAGAAACGGGTTTGGAGTGAGGGCAAAGGTGTAGAAGCAGACCCATTTATTGGTGCCAGGGGGCAAGATGCAAAAGCTTGTACAAATTGGGTTGTTTAAGTCAAGTGAGACAATCTCATTTGGGGCAGGAGGATTGTAATAGGTCAGTTGGACTGAATGGCCACATTCTGCACAATAAGTTCGGTGCCAGTTTAACTAATCTATAAGCGGCAGCTGTTTCTCAATTTGTGGATGGTGTCCTGAAGGCCAACATGTTAATGGGAACCAGGAGAGCTGAATTTGAGAGATTCCCAAGGCAATTGTGTGAGGAATAGAAGGAGAAGACATTTTATTCTGAGCTACGTTGCACCTGTCAGGAGTGGAATCAAATGACAATGTTACCATAAGAATGAACAAAAGTGAAAAGGCCACATTGAAAGCAACAGTGCATTCAAAGAAGGACAATAACACAAGCTTTGAATAATGGGTCTAGTCCTATCACTGTGCCCTTTATACCCTCAAGTCCCATGCTATAATAAAATAATGATATCGCGAGCATGAATCTTAAAGGTATGCTGACATACTGACTTGAGGCAACACAATACCTTTTCCTCCCGTCTCTATCCCACTCCTGCCTTCTCTTGCACTCTCCCAATGGCTCAGTCTCTCTCCCTCTCTCGCTACCCCACTCTCTGTTGGGGCCACGCAGGCATTTTGTCGGGCAAGGCCCAACCCAGGACTGCACACCATATAGATGGGGCATTGAGCACGGTGTTCTTGGCATGGAGCTGAGGCACACAGCTTCACTTTAATTTGCAGCCTCCAGCCAGATCTAAAATGAAGAGAACTCCTGACGGGATCTTATTGCTGTGTTTGCCTGTGTAGCAGCAGTGACTACTGTTCAAAAGCAATTTATTGACTGTGGAGTGTTTTAAGACAAACTGAGTATGAGACAGAGGCTAAATGCAGACTTGTCAAGGTTTTTTTAGCATATTGCAATGATAAGAATAAAGGTTATACTATTCAAGATTACGAACTAAGCAGTCTTAGCTGTTTTGTGCAGGCTGGAGTGAGTTGAAACAGACGTGGTGGGAGATCTGTGTATGAGACTTGGGGACAGGTGCAAGAAGCTGGGAGAGGAAGTGAAAGTTTGAGCTGAAGTCAGAATTAGAGATAAGGAATGGAGGTTAAGGATCAACTTTGAAGGACAGAGTAAAAGAAGGCAGACTTGAAGTACAGAAGTCTTACATCCTATATAACCAGTTGCTGAAGGATAGAACTGGAGCTGATCTTTGCACATTGTGATCAGCATTTTAAGTAGAGTTACACATTAAAAGCAAGCATTTTTTGGGACTAGGCCCGAAACGTCAGCTTTCCTGCTCCTCTGATGCTGCTTGGTCTGCTGTGTTCATCCAGCTCTACATCTTGTTATCTCATTTTTTAAACCCAGTTGGTTTTAGTTTGTGTCTATCTTTAGAAACTTGAATGAACATCCAGTTAATACCAAAACGTTATACACAATTAATAAAAAAGTGCCTGTAGAAAGGGAATACTAGAAAAATATCAGTACAGGGCCTTGGTGAGACCACACCTAGAATATTGTGTGCAGTTCTGGTCTCCTTTTCTGAGGAAGGATGCTCTTGTTCTCGAGAGAGAGTGCAGCAAAGGTTTACCAGGCCGATTCCAGGGATGGCGGGACTGACGTATGAGGAGAGATTGACTAGGTTGGGATTGTTTTCACTGGAGTTCAGACGAATGAGGGGGGATTTCATAGAGACTTCTAAAATTCTAACAGGACTGGACAGGGTAGATGCAGGGAGGATATTCCTGATGGTGGGTGTGTCCAGAACCAGGAGTCACAGTATGAGGGTTCGGGGTAGATGATTTAGGATGGAGATGAGGAGACATTTCTCCACACAAAGAGTGGTGAGCCTGTGGAATTCATTACCAAAATGTTGAATGTAATTAAGAGGTGACTAGATATAGCACTTGGCACGAATGGGATCAAAGGTTATGGGGAGAAAGCAGGAGTAGGCTATTGAGTTGGACGATCAAACATGATCATGAAGTATGGCAGAGCAGGCTGGAAGGGCTGAATGGCCTCCTCCTGCTCCTGTCTTCTATGTTTCTATGTATAAGAACTGGCTAAGGAAAATTAAATTGCTTTTTTTCTTGAAAAAAGCACATTTGTGTGGGTTGCAGCTGAACAGGGCTTAGCCCTCTCCATGGGTCTCACAGTTAGGAGAGTCGGGGAAATCAAAAGCAGATAGTGAGGTGAGCAGCCAAAGGATAGTTGAAGCAGCTTGTCACAGAGAGGCTCGGAAGAAAGTGAGCACGAGCATCATATCTGCATGATATGGCACATAGCACTCAGTTGGGAAATGTTTCCGGCAGTGTGTGGAGCTCCAGGCAGGAAAGGAAGGTATTTGAGCTGAAAGTGAAAGGAGTGGGTGGGCTCTACCATTTGAGAATGAGGGATTTTGATGAGAAACTTAGGATTCTGCAGAGAACACATTGTAGGAGGATGAATTTGATCGGCTGCAGACTAGACCTGGCCTAGAGAATACCCGAGTTAGTATTTTGCTGCATCATCCTCAGCAGACCTCCCCCACTTCTCCTCCCCATCTCCTTATCCTGCCAGCCCCACCATCTCCTCTCCCCTCATCTGCTCACTCAACACATTGTGAATAAATAAAGCCAGGTCAGCCGGACTTTGTCAATTTTGACAGCATTGCTGTGTAAAGCTGGTAATTTAGATTTTTTAAAAATGCATGACAGGAGCAGGAATAATGTAGCTATGCATGACTTAATGAAGTACTGCCATTAACGAAAATCCAACTCCGTGAGATTACATCAAGGTTATCTTTGAAAGGCATTAAGAAAATGTACTGAGGCATATGTACAAAGGTGTGCTTTGCCAGAGGTTTCCCATTAGGCTGAAGCTCATACCACAGGAGGCCAAACAGACCAGCTGGCCTCAAGAGGTGAGATGAGAGGGATTGCCTTTGATTATAAGACAGCATTTGACTGATTGTGCCATCCAGAAGGCTTTGTAAACTGAATCAATGGAAATCAATGGAAAACACACCACTGGCTTAGTACCATTCACAGCTTCCCCGATGCTGAAACTGTCCATGTTCACGAGCTACAAGACCGAGGCTCAGGCTGGTAAATGACAAGTAACGTGTGCCATGCAAATTTAGGGCAATGGTCACGTCCAACCAAAGAGAATTTAACTGCTTGTCTATCAATGTCATTACCACTGAATCCCTTACTATCAACATCATGAGAATTACCATTCACCAGAAGCTGAACTCAATCAGCCATAAAAGTAATGAGGCCACCAAAGCAGAATAGAGATTGGGAACTCTACTGAGCACGATTCACCTCCTGACTCCCAAAGGCCTGTCTAACTGTGTGAAAGGCATCCACTTGCCTGGATGAGTGTAGCTCTAATACTCAGGAAGCTTGACATTGTCCAGGCCAAAGTGACCTGCTTAAATGCCATCCATCCATCTATCTGAATATTCACTACCTTTACCACTAATACACAGAGACAGCAGTATGTACCATCTGCAGAATGCACTGTTGAAATTCGCCAAGACCCCTTTGATAGCATCTTCCAAACCCATCCCTTGTAACACTTACACTGCAGCAGTTCAAGAAAGCAACTTATCAGCAATCACATTTTCAGGAGAATTTAGGGATCGGCCCAGGCAGTAATGCCCACATCCTATGAAAGAAGGCTATTTACCCCATCCAATTTGAACTTATTCTACAGAAGAGTTATCAAGTTAGACTGAATGTTCCTGCTCATTCTTCATCACCCAGGAATATTTTCCTTTTAAACTATGAAGTGAATTCACTGTGAAAATGATTGGGGAAAGTTGGAGACTGCATAATCAGAAAGTGAGGGGAGAGGCAGGCGGAAGTTAAGATGATAGAATGTGAAATGGGTGTCTGTCTGTGAGGTGCCCCAGCTGAGAAATTGGTACAGACATCCGGTAGTGGGTCTACTGTCCCAGCTGGCAAACACAATCATTGAAATCCAACACTAGAAATGCCTCAACATCCCAGCAATGTGATCCTCAGGTTAGACAATTCGATCTCAGTCACTGAACTTGATTCAAGGCTGAGTCACATCAATTCAGATGGATTTTTTTAACAGATAAGGAAGTCAAAGGTTATGACTGGGAGATTGGTTGGTGGAGGAGACAGGAAAGTGGAACAGAGACCACAACCTATAAGCTGTGATGTGATTGAATAGTGAAGCAAGCTTGATGCTCCTGTCCTGAAATCCCATGTCCTATGCCCTGGTGCCAGCAAAGGAGGTTCGGCCAGGTCATTTCCACCGCCTGACCATCAGGCACAGTGGTGATTGGTGTGAACATGAACTACAGGCATCTACTGGATGTGCCATTGCCACAGCGTCCTCAGAGAATGAGGAATAATGGCATCAGTGGCAATGTTGGCAAAGGATGGTGGAAATCTTAAACGGTCCTCCCAAAAAAGCGAATGAGGTGAACAGCTAACTGACAATTTTAAAACGGTGAGAGATAGTAAGAACTGCCGATGCTGGAGAATCTGAGATAACAAGGTGTGGAGCTGGAGGAACACAGCAGGCCAAGCAGCATCAGAGGAGCAGGAAAGCTGACATTTCAGATCCTCCAACGCTGCCTGGCTTGCTGTGTTCATCCAGCTCCACACTGTGTTATTTCAAAACAGCGATTGTTTTCTGTAATAAAGGTATGGAGGGAGATGGAGCAATGTGGAGTTGTGATGCTGTTCAGCCATGATCAGTGAATGGTAAAACACTCCCAAGGGATTCAATGGGCTCCTTTTCCAATGATTCTGGGTAAGATTGAGATAGATTTGAAGTCTCTGATCCACTTAGAAATGAATTCCTTAGTTAGCTCTCCTTAATTGGTATCTCTTGATCGCTCATTCATGGCTAAATTGCATGGTTCCTCACTGACACTCTAACCCTGCCAAACTTGTTCATTCAATTGTGCGAAAAGGATCTGATAAGATTGGACAGAAAGAGGGAGCTTTCAAAGTATCAGTGAGCTGGGCAGGATTTACAAAACCTATTTGTCAAGAATCTTTCCCAAGTGTGAGAAATGGCAACAACAATAACATGCATTTCAATTGTCTCTTTCACGTTGTAAAACAGTGGCTGCTGTTCACAGGCATGATTCAACTTTAACACCCAGCCAAGGATAGTTGACCAAAATCTTGCTCAAAGAGACAGATTTTAAGGGCTCCTTGAGGAAGATAAGTAAGGTTTGGAGGCAGAGAGGTTTAAGAATGGAGTCTCAGAGTTTAGGCCCCAGACAGCTGCTGATGTTTCAGAGATTGGAATTAGGCACATTCCACACACCAGGATTAGACTGTGTCTTGTGGGGTTATAGAACCTGAGGAAATCAAAGAGATATTGAGGGCATGAGTCCACGGAGGGGGTCATGAGTAAGGATGAGAATTTTTAATATTGAGGTATTGGATTGTGACTTGCTGTTGGTCAGTAAGGAGATTGGGGATTGGGCAAATGGAACTTGGTATAAACTCAAATATGAGCAGCAACAACATGATAGAAAATGGCAAGCTGTCAAGCAGAACACAAATAGGTGCAAAAGAAAAGAATGATTGAAAGGAAAGAAACAAGAGAAGTGGGAAGACGGCTAGAAATATCACAGGTTAAGAAAAAGACAGAAGATGAAATTGAAATCTTGTCTTTGGACAAAATATTAAACTGTGCTCCTAATCTTACCTAGTTTCTCAAGTAAGTAAAGAAGGCCTGAGTGTTTTCCTGGTCCTGGCCAATCATAGAATCCCTACAGTGTGGATGCAGGCCATTTGGCCCATTAAGCATCCCACCCAGACCCACTCTCCTACCCTATCCCCGTAACTCTGCATTTCCCATGGCTAACCCACCTCGCCTGTACATCCTTGGACACTTTGGGCAATTTAGTATGAACACACCAGTTAACCCACACGGCTTTGGACTTTGGAAGGAAACTGGAGCACCTGGAGGAAACCCATACAGGCACAGGGAGAATGTGCACACTCCACACTGACAAGGGTAGAACTGAGCCCTGGTGCGGTGAGGCAGCAGTGCTAACCATTGAGCGACCACACCGCCAGCCGCTAATGATGACGATGGGGAAAACAGTGAGAGAGCTGAGAATTCAGATGCACACAAATCAAGGCCTTGTGACGTTTGTATTCATTGGGCTCAGATTTATTGATTGCATTTACATCACTTGGCAATCCCTACCAATGGTTCCTGAGGTTGGTTGTGTTGTGCGGGAGACCTGGCAAATTTGTTTCTTTCCTTGCTCTTCACGGGCTGTGTGTGCCTTTGACAAGGCCATAATGTGGAAGAGATGGTGTTGGATTCAGGTGGATAAAGTCAGAAATCACACAACACCAGGTGATAGTCCAACTGATTTATTTGAAATCACAAGCTTTCGAAGTACTGCCCCTTTAGTCAGATGAAGTCACTGGTGTTGTGTGACTTCTGACATGAGAAAAGCCAGCTTTTGTTGCCGATCCCCAGTTGCCTTTGAACTGAGTGATTTACTCATCCAGTTCAGAGGGCAGTAAACAGACAAGCACAATAGGCTCTTTCATCGAGAAACAACCTGGTAAGGCCTTGGGACGATGAGAATGTTGGCATTCTAGAGGACAAGTGGGCAGGAAGACCTTCCTTCTTTGAAAATATCAAGTGAGCTGAGAGAGATCCTGAGCAGACAGTGCCACAGGGGGCGATGCCTGGGGCTGATGCTGACAGCACAGCTCACTGCCAGATATGGGATTCTGAACTTAGCAGGCCAAGTAATCTTCCAAGGGATTGTTAGTTGACAAAGTTAAAATGAAGGTCAGAATAATGCACTGTTCAGGTTCTAACCACTGCCACTGTCTTTATCTTCCTTCTTGATATTTCATTCTAAAAAAAAGGAAATACTGAACATTTATTTTAATTATTTGACAGGCTGTCTAGCTGAGATCATGTACTTATCCCAAACAGAATTTGTGCAGTGGAAATGGCGACCCATCAATTTCTAGGTACACAGTAAAATCCTTGTGCTTAACAGTGAGGTTTGGACTGCAACACGGGAATAGCAAGAGACAAGTCATCTGTCCACGTCTGCTGCACTCTTCATTTAGATAATAGTAGATCTGTATCTTAACTCCCTTTGCCTGCCTATCATGCATATTCTTTGATGCTCTTACTCAATTAAAACCTATCAATCTCCCTTCCGAGAGCTTGAGATACTCGCATCTGGAAAAGTTACAATCTCATTTGACAGCTTTGAAAGTTATGACATAATGGACTAAACAAGGGAGTCTAAAGTGGTAATAATTTCATTAAAAGTCTGCAATCTATCACTAGTGAATTGTCATCCATGTCTAATTTGGAATCAATCCTTCTACCAAACCTCACAGAAAGTAATGCATTGCAAATCCCACTTTCCATAATGTTTTCTTTTTGTGTGGTGCAAGCAAAGTCATAGTTGTTGAAATAATATTATTGTCACTGGGTTTATAATCCAGAGGCCCAGGCTAATACCTTGGGAGCATGACATCAAGCTCCAAACAAATGGGAGCTGGCAAAATTCAAATTCAAATTGATAAAAATCCAGAATGCAAAAACACCATTTAAGTATCTATCATTGATTGTCTTAAAAACCCAACTGGCTCACAAATGTCTTTGAGGGAAAGAAATCTGCCATCCTTACCCAGCCTGGCCTCCAGCTGACTCCAGACCCACACCATGTGGCTGAATTTTAACTGTTGTTAAACACAATTAAGGAATGGCAACACATGTTGGCCTTGCCAGTGATATCTACACCCCACAAAAGGATAACAAAAAAGATGTTGGCCATTTTTAGTTGCCTTCTCTTTGAACCACTGACATTATTGTGGTGTTTGCCATCTCTCAATTGATAGCACTCTTGGCTCGCTGGACTCAAGTCTAAGTATGGATGGTTGCAGAGCAGTAGTGAGGGAGGGCTACACCAACAGAAGGGGATGCAAAATATACCACAGCACAATGCTGTAATAAAAAAAGAACTTTTTTTTAAAATTCATTCACGGGATGAGGGTGTCACTGGCTAGGCCAGCATTTATTGCCCAGAGGGCAGTTAATAGTCAACCACATTGTTGTGGGCCTAGGGTCACATGTAGGTGTGACCAGGTAAGGATGACTGCTTCCTTCTCTGAAGGACATTAGTGAACCAGACGGGTTTTTAACAACAATGGATTCATGGTCATCATTTGACTCTTAATTCCAGATTTTTAATGGATTCAAATTCCACACTCACCATAGCAGGATTTGAACCTAGGTCCCCAGAATATTACCTAGATTTCTAGATTAACAGCCTCGCAATAACACCACACATTGCCTCCTTCTTCCTAATGTTCTAGCTAACATGTAAAGTTCAACCAACATTGTTGGCACAAATTGAATAGTGATTATTTCATTCCTGCCTTTTAGGCTTTCCTCCAAATTAGTTGTAATTTATTAAGACAGCTATTGTATTGGGTGGTGGTGGTTTAGTGGTATTGCCATTAGCCTGGGGTTGGTAATATTTGGTGCACCTGGGTTCAAATCCCACCATTGCTAAAGTAAGTTAAGTTAAAAGATAGGTCAACAGAGATATAATAGCAGTTACTTAAGGAATATTGAGGAGATATATGACAAGGGGGAATGTTCAGAGGGACAGACTCACCATCTGTGGTTATATGAACAGGAGGTGTTAAAGGAAAGTCTCCAACTTCACAGAAAAATCATATGATCATGCAAAGGCAGGTGGCAGGGCAAATGATTGGAGAGAGTTTTTAAAAAAAAGCAGTATATGACTGAAAACTTAGACTGTGTGAAAGCGAGACAGTTCTTTTTTAATTCATTCACAGGATGAGGCCGTCATTGGCCAGGCCAGCATTTATTGCCCATCCCTTATTACCCAGAGGGCAGTCAACACATTGCTCTGGGCCTGGAGTCACATGTAGGTAAGGATGGCAGTTTATTTCTCTAAAGGACGTGAGTAAATCAGATGGGTTTTTCTGACAATTGACAATGGATTCATGATCACATTACACTCTTAATTCCAGATATATTTATTGAATTCAAATTCCACCATCGGCTGTGGTGAGATTCAAACCTGAGCCCCAAGAACATCGTTTGAGTCTCTGAACTAACAGTCCAGCAACAATACGACTAGGCCATTGCCTCCCTCTTTGAGATGTAAAAATAGAAAGAGTTTCCACAAATATTTGAAGAAGAAAAGAGCCGACCAAGTGAGTTGTTTATCCTATAGAAAGTCAGACTGGAGAATCAGGAAATGTAAATGAACATGTATTTTGCATCAGTCTTCACTATAGACAACACAAGCAACATCCCAGAAGCATCTATATATCAGGAAACGGAATGGAAGGTGTATCTCCAGAAACTCACAATCCCCAGAGAAGTGTACTTAGGGAATTGTTCAAGCCATAGGTCCAGCTCCTAATTTTTTTGTGCTAGGGTCCTTGAAGGAAGTGGCTAGTGAGATAGTTGATGCACTGCTTTTAATTTTCCAAATGTCTAATAGTGTAACTGCTTTCTTCAAAAAGTGAACAATACAGATATCAGTAAACTACAGGCCAGTTAGTTCAACATCAGCCATTGAGAAAACGTTAGAAGCCATTGTTAAAAAAAAAGCTCTCGTAGATAAGTTAAGGTACTCAGAGGAAGAAAGGTTCCTGGACTTGAAAAGTTAACTCTGTTTCTATCTCCATAGGTGCTGCCAGTCCTGCTGAGTTTCTCCAGCAATTTCTGTTTTTGTTTCAGATCTTCATCATCTGCAGTTGTTTGTTTTGTGTCAATACAAAAAGATACAGTTAGTTTAAGTGAGTGGACAAATATATCCCAGTTGAATTATAATGTGGGAAAATGTGAAATTATACATTTTGGGAGGGAGACTAGAAAAGAAACATGTTATCTAAATGGTGAGAAATTGCAGGGCTCTGAGATGCAGAGGGATCTGGGAGTCCGCGTACATGGATCACAGAGTTTAGTACACAGGTACAGCAAGGAATCAGGAAAGCTAATAGAGTGTTATCATTTATCATGAGGAGAATTGAATACAAATGTAGGAATGTTATGGTTTTGTTATACAAGACTTTATTGAGAAGCATGTGAAGAACTGTACACCAAATTGGTTTCCATTTTTAAAGAAAAATGTAAATGCATTGCAGGCAGCACAGAGAAGGCTCACTAGACTAATAATTGAAATGGGTGAGATGTCTTATGAGGTCAGACTAGCCTTGCAGCAATTGGAACAATAAGAGGTGACTTGATTGAAATGTATAAGTTTGTGAGGGGTCTTGACATGGTAGATATGGAAAGGATGTTTCCTCTTCCCTGAGTGGTTAGCACTACTGCCTCACAGGGGCTGGAACCCAGGGTCGATTCCAGTCTCGGGTGACTGTCTGTATGGAGTTTGCATGTTCTTCCCCAAGTCTGTGGGGGTTTGCTCTGGTTTCCTCCCACAGTCCAAAGATATGTAGGTTAGGTGGATCGGCCATGGCAAATGCAGGCTTACAGGGATAGGATGGGTCACTCTACTTCAGAGGGTTGGTTGGGATTTAATGGGCCAAATGGCCTGCTTCCACACCACAGGAATTCTATGATTCTTGTGGGAGAAACTAGAAGTGGGGTCATAGTATAAAAATCTGAAACAGATTGGGAATTGTTTTTCTCTTAGATGCTCTTGAACCTTTGGAACTCTTCTTCTGAAAAGGCAGTGGAGTTTTGAATATTTTTAAGCCAAGTCAAGAGAATTCTTGTTAAGCAAAAGTGAAAGGTTATGAGGACTAGATAAGAATGTGGATTTGAGATTACAATCAGATCAGCTATATTCCTATTGAATGTTATAACAGGCTTGAGGGGCTAAATGGTCTACTCCTGAGATAACACAGTGTGGAGCTGGAGCAACACAGCAGGCCAGGCAGCATCAGAGTCCTGACCCAAAATGTCAACTTTCCTGCTCCTCTGGTGCTGCCTGGCCTGCTGTGTTCCTCCAGCTCCACACTGTGTTATCTCTGACTCCAGCATCTGCAGTTCTTACTATCTCTGAATGGTCTACTCCTGCTCCTGATTCATGTTTACGTGTGTTCATATGCCAGATGGTAAAATTCGAATTCAATAAACATCTGGATTAATAAAAAACTGGCCTAATGGTGACCATGTAACCATTGATGATTGTTATAAAAACCCATTGGTCCACTAACATCCTTTACGGAAGAATATCTGCCATCCTTACATGGCCTGAACGCTATGTGACTCTAGACCCAGAGCAATGTGATTGACTTTTAGCTGCCTTTACAGCAATTAGGGATGGGTAATAAATGCTGGCCTAGCCAGTGACACCCTTGAATAAATCTTAAAAATTCAAAGCTAAAGTAAAGGCAGACGATTGTTTCTTGTCTACATGATACTGGTTCAAGGTACAAAATTCCTTAATTCGAGAACCGTCTCACCACACCACAATACCAACCCATCCCTTTCAGTCTCTGGAGCTCAAAAAAGCTCAAGCCATAAACGCCTATGCAATTAGCTTTCTTATCTTGGTTTTTGCTGGTCATGTAATTGCAATCACATTACGCTTTGTAAATGCAGTTTGTACTCAATGTTTAAAATGACTGTATGGCCTTAAAGAAGATCAAATTTTCACAGCATTAAAACTAAAACCCATGTTTCCTTCACATTATATCCACATTCTCCAATGATAATGACATATTAGGCATCTCCATAACAACATGAAAAAAGCAATGTGTAAAATCCCTGGAGTGGAGTCGCTGTGCTGTATGAGCGTGTGAGCTACAGTCACAATGAGGCTGATGAGAACTGAGCTGCAGCACTTTAAAATGTAGTTCTGGCCAAGGGTCCCTAGAATCAGCTAGAACAGTGAAGAAGCTGGTGAAAAATGAAAAGTCCCAGCATCTCGAGGGCTGTTAGCTAAAGCAAAGGAGTGGAAGTTGACCACTGGGAAAGGTGGGGTGAGAGTGCGGTGTTGGCAATGGTAGAAGGTGAAACATCAGGGACAGACAGGCCAGAGAAGGGACAAAAACAGAAGTTGCTGGAAAAGCTCAGCAGGTCTGGCAGCATCTGTGAAGAAAAAATCAGAGTTAACGTTTCAGTGACCCTTCCTTGGAGAAGGGACTGGGTGGATAGAGAAGAATTGCTGGATGGAGGGGGCAGTGGCAGATATGCAGGGGAATTGCAATGAACACAGTGTAGCGTAAAACCCATCAAGGACTATGGCTGAAAATAGATGAGTATTAGGACTGGCAAATTATTCCTTTATATCAATTGTGACTGTGCCCGAAACCCGTTAAATGTTTAGCTTTGCTAAATGTTTAGCTCAGCACCTGTGCATGATAAACTTTGGAGTGACTCTACTCAAATGGAGCTTCAGTAAACAGGCTATTGGTGAGAAGGTATCAGTCAATGACAGGAGCAAGAACCACATCTATAACTTTACTGAAGACTGGGGAGAAAAGAGGGATAGGGCAGTAGTTTGCCTGAGTAGATTTGCTTTGTTTTATTGTGGGTAGGACACACTTGAGCAGCTATTCATATTTCCTGTGTTGTGCTGCAGGCTGGGTTGGCAAGATATTTCCATGAATCATATTAAATCAGCTCACAGTCTGCAGAAACGTTGCTGTTTGTTCTCCATGTTTCCCTGTTTTTTCCTTTCGACATAGCCAGCTGGTCTATCAGGCGGTATTCTGACAAGGAGGTTTCCTTACATTTGAGTGTAGAGAGAAGGGGCAGAAACTGTAATCTGGCTTTGAAGTTCATGCTTGTCAGAGAAAAAAGAACCATTAGCATTTGGTAACTTTTCTGCAGAGACTGCTGCAATGTTATTAAACTGGGACTTGGGGACCTCTGTACAAACACTATTGATTATCTCCATAAAGGATGCTGTTTCTGTTCAGAACCTCAGGATGTCCCAAAGCACTAAGTAGCAGATGAAATGTAGGAGTCAGTGTTTTCCAAATGTTATGAGACCCTCATCCCGGTTGGAAAGTTGGGAGGGAGGCCCACCCCTGCTTAGTCATGTCACTTCCAAACGAGGTTTCATGGATGTTGGACCATGGATTGGATTAGAGTGGGACTCTAACCTCACCTCTGACCTGTCAATCGGGCATGGCCACAGCTCTCTCCTCCCATGAGTGCCTGGTGCCCATTGCTGGGACTGTAGGCCATCACCAATGCCAGGAGCCATGTTGGCAGTGGGGCCGGTGCCCTGCTCAGTCCGACAGGCCAGGGTTGTGTTGTGGGGTGGATTGCAGGGGTGGAAATATAGGGGGCTGGGGGAATCTCTGATGGTTTGCACAAACAAAGGTGACCTCTCCTCAGCCCACAAGGAAATCGGGTAGGATTCAAAGCAAATACCCCCACCTGGAGGGAAGGTGTTCTCCAGGGCCTTTGATTGACCTCATGGGGCCTCAGTTGTCCCAAAGGAGTGGTGAGGGAGTGGGGGATAGGCATGGGGACTTGACTGAGGTTTCCCTTGTCTCTTGTAAAATACCAGTGGAAGGCAGCTAGACAGGGAGTGTTATTATCTTCCCCTCGACTGCCTGCTAGCCCACTCCAGGGGGGTGTGGAGGGACGCTTGTGTACAATTCCACCCTTAGTCACTGTGGTCGTACACAGCACACTCCCACAAACAGCAGTGGGATAAAGGATCAAAGTATCTGTAACTTGGTGCTGTCAATGGATGGAAGGTTTTAGCTCCTGGCCTTTCTTCAAATAGTAACAGGGATTTTCGTGACTGTGCTCCCACTTCCTGTCACTTCATGACCAACATCCTCAGCGCTGAGCTGGGCCTACTCTAGTCGGTGGGCAATATGTTAAACAACTGGGTCATCCAGGTTAGAATTTTCTTTGTAAAATCATTCGAGAAGGAAAACGCTGCCCAGGCTATCCCTATAGGTGCCCTATTTATAAACCTCACTCCCTCTTAATGCACATTGAGGACTGATTCCATAATCCAGTGTCTTCAGTAAGTAGCAAATATGTGGCAAGGTATCACAGGCCTATTTTCTATCACTAAAAATTGGAGGCGTCTTACTCACTGGTAGTGCCATCTTACAGAATGACTGAGATAGCAGGTCATTTGGAATGAAAGACAAGTTTGTTAAAATTGGAACTGGAGTGGCTTGCTTTTCTGTCTCTGAGCCAGAAGTACCTGGTGTCACATAGAGTCATACAGTGCAGAAGCAGACCCTTTGGTCCAACCAGTACATGCTGACCATAATCTCAAACTAAACTCGTCCCACCTGCCTGCACTTGGCCCCTATCCCTCCGAACATTTCTTATATACGTACTTATCCAAATGCCTTCTAAATGTTGTAACTGAATCTGCCTCCACCACTTCCTCTAGAAGTTCATTCCACAAATGAACCACACTCTGTGCAAAAAAATTTGCCCTTCATGTCTTTTTTAAATCTTTCTCCTTAAAATTATGCCCCCTAGTCTTGAAATCCTCCACCCTAGGGAACTGACACCTGCCAATCACCTTATGATTTTCTAAACCTCTATTAGGCCACCCAGTGAAAAAAGTCCCAGTCTATCCAGCCTCTCTTCAAAACTCAAACCCTCGATTCTTGACAACATCCTGGTCAATCTTTTCTGAATCTTCTCCAGCTTAATAATATCCTTCCTATAACAGGGCGGGCAGAACTGCACACAGTACTCTAGAATAGGCCTCACTAATGTCCTGTATAACCTCAACATAATGTCCCAACTCCTTTATTCAATTCAGGACTGAAGAAGAGTCATATCCAAAACATTGACTGTTCCTTTCCTCCAGACGCTGCCTGACCTGCTGTGTTCTTCTAGTCTGCCTTGGATCCCAGATCTGCAGTTATTTTGTCTTCTTTACTCAATGGCCTAAGCAAAGAAGGCAAGTGTGCTAAATGCCTTCTTAACCACCCTGTCTACATGTGCCACAAACCTCAAAGAATTATGTACCTGAACCCCTAAGTCTCTGTTCTAGAACACTACCCAAGGCCCTACTTTTAATTGTATAAGTCCTGCCCTTGTTTGTTTTACCAAAGTGCAATACCTCACATTTATTCAAATTAAACTTCATCTGCCACTTCTCAGCCCATTGTTGATTGCTTTGTTGATTGAATTGTCGTCATTTGTACCGAAATACAGTGAAAAGCTTGGTCACAAGTGGTACAGGCAATCACAGCAAGCAAAGGATGTACAGTTCAAAAAGACTTGGAGGCCTACAGGTTACATTGCAGGTTACATTATTTGAGACTATAGTCCATTCAACAGTCTGATAATGGCCAGAAAGAAGCTGTTCCTGAACCTGCCGGTGCGTGTGTTCAGGCTTTTGTATCTTCTGCCTGACGGAAGAGGTTGTGGGGGGTCATTACCAGGGTGAGACGGACCTTTGATGATGTTGGTAGCCTTTCTGTGATAGTGAGCCATGGAAATAGAGCCCACGGATGGAAGGTTGGCTTCCGTGATGGTCTGGGCTGTGCACACCACCTTCTGTAGTTTCTCATGGTCCTGGGCAGAGAAGTTGCCATACCAGGCCATCACGCACCCGGACAGTGTGCTTTCAATGGTACATCTATAGAAATTGGTGAGGCACCTTATGGACATGCCAAATTTCTTGAGCTGCCTGAGGAAGAAGAGGCATTGCTGTGTCTTCTTGGCTGTTGCATTTACGTGGGAAGTCCAGGATAGCTCGTCAGTTATTGTCACTCTGAGGAACTTAACGCTCTTCACCCTCTCAACCTCAGTTCCGTTCATGTAGTTGGGCGGGTGTGTTCTCCTCCTTTCTTTCCGAAGTCAATGATCAATTCTTTAGTTTTTCTGACGTTAAGAGACAGATTATTTTCATTGCACCATGTCACCAAGCCCTCTATCTCCCTTCTGTATTTTGACTCATTGTTGTTAGATATCCATCTCACTGCAGTGGTATTGTCAGCGAACTTGTAAATGGTGTTCATTTGGAATTTGGCAACACAGTCATAGGTATATAGGGAGTAAAGTAGGGAGCTGAGGACGTATCCTTGGCGGGTTCCAGTGCTGAGTGTTATGGTGCAGTTACCTATCCTCACTGATTGTGGTCTATTGGTCAGAAAGCTGACGATCCTGTAGAGGACAGAGCTGAGACCAAGGTCTCAGAGTTCTGAGATCAGTCTGGAGGGGATAATGGTGTTGAAGGTGAAGCTGTAGTCAATGAGCAGGAGTCTGACGTACTGTCCTTGTTGTCCAGATGTTCCAGGGATGAGCGCAGGGCTAGGGATATGGCATCCGCTGTGGATCTGTTATGTCGGTAGGCAAACTGTAGGGGATTGAGGCAGGTGGGGAGACTGGAGTTGATGTGGGCCATGACCAGCCTCTCAAAGCACTTCATGATTATTGAGGTCAGGTCTATTGGGCGGTACTTATTAAGGCACATTGTATGTGTTTTCTTATGTACGGGGATGATGGTGGTCTTCATGAAGCAGGTGGGGACTTCGGCTTGTGGGACGGAGAGGTTGAAGATGTCAGTGAATACCTCCGCCAGTGGATCCACACAGGATCTGAGTGCTTGGCCGGGACACATCCAGGCCCATCACTTCCCTCAGATTGACTCCCAGGAAGACCAATTTGACATCTGCAGCAGTGACGGAGAGAACAGGTGCATCCGGGGCTGTCGGGGCAGGTTACACCATGTCGCTGGCATTCTGCTCAAACTGAGCATAAAAAGCATTGAGTGCGTCAGGGAGGGATGTGTCATTGTCCGTCATCTTACACTGTTTCATTGACCCAACTGGTCAAAATGTCTTTGTAATCTTCTTAGATGACCTTCTTCACTGTCCACTATACAATCAACTGTGTTCTGAGGGAGGGTCACACAACGCTAACTCTGATTCCTCTTCACAGATGCTGACAGACCTGCTGAGCTTTTCCAGCAACTTCTGTTTTTTGTCCTTGATTTACAGCATCCGCAGTTCTTTTGGTTTTTATTTAGTCTATACTACCAAATTTGGTGTCATCCACAAACTTACTAACATGCCTTCTATACTCTCACATAATCATTTATAATAAACGACAAACAAAAGTGAACCCAGTACCAATCCCTGTGGAACATCTTGCTCCAGGAGATTTGTTGACCAATGAAAAGGTGAGCCAATGTGTCGGAGCCAGGCCCCAGCTGAGATACACAGGAGGGTGAAGGATATCTTGTGGTAAATTCACCCCAAAGAAAGGATGATAGTTAGTATGAGGCCTGAACAATCAGCAATTGCGGTGACCTCTACATCACATGGGGAAAAGAACAAGGATGGACATTTTAATTATATACTGGTTTGTGGTGTTGGGTTTTCATTTTCATGTCACTAGATATGTGAGTGTACCGTATAGAAGCGGTCCTAGTTATGTTTGTTTTATAATAGTAGAAACAGATCATTTGGCCCAACTGATCAATGCTGTTGTTTATGCTTCACTTCATCTGATCTTATATAACTTGCCATTCCTGTTTTTCTCCTGCACTCACTGAACATTCCTTCAATCCATCTGTGCAATTTGCCTCAAACTGTTCCATGTGGTATAATGACATTCATCACTCTTTGAGTAAAGATGTTTATCCTGAATTTATTAGTGTCCTTTGTATGCTTACAAATTTGGTTTCAGACTTTCCCAGTGGACTCCCCTAATAAGGGAAAGGTAGTGGTTAATGTATACACAGCAATGTTCCGCAAGCAGTAACGCAATGATGACCAGATGGTGCTTTGGATTTTCCAGAAAAGGCATTGTTCCCATGCAATTCACCCAACCTCAACCTATCCAGTGCAAAAGATCGCAAGAGTTTCAAGTGCAAATGTGGTCCATTGCAAATTAACTCTCTGCAATCTTTTGCTTTTGCTTAAAAAGTCTCAGTGCTTGCCACACACAAAGAAATTGATCACTCTATCAGATTGAATTAATCACCAGGACATGTTCTGTTAACTGGATCTAATCATGAATCTTCGAGGAAAGCTCTAAAATAAAGCCCTTTTGTATGAGACATTGCAACACTGTTACGCAGCCTTTAAATATTAAAACAGAGTTAATTTACTGGAAACTGACTACATATACCAACGAACCTGGGAAATGGTTTTGGGATAATTTTTTAAACTCTTATTTAAAATCAGGTCACTCGCAGGTAGTGGACCAGACACTGCTTAAAAAATACTTATTTCTTTCAATAGATCCATTTATTGCTATTTTCATAAACTGTAATAGGTTGCCACTCGTTAAAAAAAAAACTATGTACCGATTAGAACATGCTTTTTAACAAGCTGTCCACTCTTGTGGTCCATGGCAGGTTTTATGGTCAAATTTAATTCAGAAACCACCTGTCATATTGAGAAAAACTAAACTTTTCTTCAGATTGTCGATTGCATAAAACCTTACTCCCAGCTTCAGCAGGACAAAGACCAATGTAAGTACTTTAATAATATTGAGAGTGCTTATCAGTGAACAGCTGCTGTTCACACAGTTTTGGTAGTTACACAGTGACTTCCTGCAGTTATGTTCAAGCACAGATGGAGACAGCTTTACTTCTGTGTGAACCATCACACGAGAGTGTGTTTGCACATTACTCCTCATTTTTAACAAGCCGGAAGCAATTAACATGACAAGCAAGGGAGTGATATACAGCAAGGCTTGAACCGGGCCTTAATTAAGTAACTTAATTATTTCCAAGAATAAAATTTCTCCTTTCACATCTGTCCAAATCAAAGGGATGGATCCACTTAAATCTTCAGAATTTGAATGCTTATTCAGAGTTCATAGAATCACCGACGTCTTATGGTCCATCGCGCCTGCAACAGCTCTCCAGTTCCTCATGCCAATCTCCTGCCTTTCCTACTTACCCTATCACAGTATTTCTATCCAAATGTTCATCCAATGCCTCAGCTGAACATACCTTCACCACCATTTCAGGCAGTGCATTCCACACCCTAACTACCTGCTGAGTGGAAATGTTTTTCTCATGTCACCCTTGCTTCTTCAACAAATTATTTTAAATATATGACCTCTTGTTCCTTTTCCTTCCACCGACGGAAACAATTTCTCTCTAAGTATTCTATCTAGCCTGATCTTGACTTTGAAAACCTTTACCAGATCTCCTCTTGAGCTTCTTGTATCCGAAGAGAGCAGTCTTCTTCAATCTATCGTTATCACTGAAATTCCTCTTCCCTGGAAACATACTTGTAAACCACTTCTGCATTCACTCCAATGTGTTTATATCCTTCCTATCATGTGGTGCCCAGAACTATGGACTCCACCTGAGGTTTACCAAGTATCTTATACAAGTCCAGCATAGCCCCCTTGATCTGTTACTCTATGCCCCAGTTGATAAAGCTGAGGAGATAAGGTTTATCTACTGTATAAAAACCAAAAGAACTGCGAATGCTGTAAATCAGGAACAAAAACAGAGTTGCTGGAAAGCTCAGCAGGTCTGGCAGCATCTGTGGAGGAGAAAACAGAGTTAACGTTTCGGGTCCGGTGACCCTTCCTCAGAACTCTATTTATTTACTGTATGAATACTCTCTCTCTACCTGTCCTGCCACCTTCAGTGATCTGTGAAGAAAAGCAACATTTCCTCAAAGTTGCACACACCCTGAGAGTCTATGCTCGATTGCCATGCTGACACTGGTCCTAACATTGACTTCACTGTGGTGTACGGATCTTGGAATACCCGCAGAAGAAAACAGAATTAAAGAGAATGTAGCACTGGGTTTCTCTGCTCCCACACCCCTTGTAACATTGTTCCTCGTCTTTCAAGATTCTCAACTGAAGAGTCTCCCATTTATTTTGCATTGATAGTTCACTTCCTAACGAGCCAACGTTTAAATTCTTAAACCTGACCCTGGCTCTAATTTATTGTTGGAACTGCTTTCCTTGGAGTAGCATTTACAATGTAGTGTTGTCGATATAGGGCTTCCCACAGCGAGAACATTTCACAGGAAGTTGGGTGCAACAAGCATCGCTTTCTTGTGAACACAAAATATAAAACTTAGATCCAAGTGAATCATTTTTAAGATTGGATCGAATTGAGAGCCAGAAGATGGCATTGACATGATGGGGTGAATGACCTCCTACATTGCTGCAAAGCTTTCTAGGTGCCTTCAATGATACAGAACACTGAAAAGCGAATTACCTTTCACTGGTTCTTACTTCTGTGCTGTTCCATCCACACTTGCTGGAAAGTGTTAAATGCCAGACATTTGAAACAAACCGAAGAACTTGCAGTTTACAACATATCCTTCACATCAGCAAAATACCCCCAAAATGGTGAATGAGTTAGTACAGAATGCATAGATTATATAGGGAAACCCTTAAATGTACTGTACGTTACGGCACACATGATCTCTCCCAACCAACACCAACACTGACACTAGTCTTGAAAAGCTGGAATTGAGAGCACAAAATTCTGTTGTATAAACGTTGCGAATGTATGTTTATTTTACACTGTATCTATTTTGCAGAAACAGGCCATTCTACCCATCTAATTTATGTCAGTATACCTGAGATATATAATCCTTTCCCACTCCAGTTATATCTTGTCACCCTATCAATACACCCCACCCCTGTGCTATTCCAGTCTGCCTCACCCAGATACCTCTATGTACTTAGCCAGATGGCCCTTAAATGCATCGATGATCGTTTTCTCTTGAGTTCCACATTCTCCTCGCTATTGCTTACATACGGTTTTCCCAGCAATTTTTCAAAGAACAATCTTCTGCAAGTGTTATGACACACTGAAAATACTGAACAATGGAAATCTCTGGGAATGGGCCTGTGAGGCAGTGACATGTGGCACTATGATGCATTGGGCACTATGATGCATTGGGCACTATGATGCATTCAGCCCAGCTAAGAAAGGCCACCATGGGGTCTGCTGCTGTTCCTGAATAAAGGAACTGGCCGTTTATTGACTACAGATAACAGCAGAGCCCGCTTTTCATCAGATAGTGTGTAAAACCGTTCCAGTTTCCAGGACGTTAGCTGCAGGGGGTCAATCCCAGCAGCTTCCAGGCACACTGTAGAATGGACAAATTTTGAATGCTTCCATCCCGCTACCTCCCGAGATATTTCAGTTGGTATTTGCAGCATCTTTTTGTCAGCAGCAAGCCTTTTGATAAGTTACGTTGTGTTGGGGCCTTTGGACTGAGCTTGACAAGAAATGGGAGCTGCTGCCGAATCACCAAACCCGTCTGTCTGCCTGGTTTGTCACACGCTGGGGCCAAGTCGAAGATACACTCAGAGGGAATGAATTTGACGGAACATCAGAGAAGCAGGAAAGTTGATGCTTTGGGTTGGGATCCTTCTTCAGAAAGACCCTTTTTCTGAAGAAGGGTCCTGACCCGAAAAGTCAACTTTCCTGCTCCTCTAATGCTGCCTGGCCTGCTGTGTTCCTCCAGCTCCACACTATGTTATCTATATTTATCACTTGCTCTGACCACATCGAGTTGCAGCTATTAAAGCGATTACGGTTTGAGGTTTACTCCTGTGGCCATTTGAATTGGATTGTTTCTCCAACTTTCACTTGCTAAAACAAAAACTCCATCAAGTCTAAGTGCAAGCTTCAGAAAGCTCGTCAATAGAAGACAAAACTAATGAATAAATCCCCTCCGACCACCCCCCAACCTCCCAAGAGACATCTTTTACCCAGGGAGTGGTGAGAATAGAGAACTTTCGACCACAGGGAGTGTTTGAAGTGAGGAGGCACAGACTGCAGGAGCTGGGTTTCTGAAATAGGAAACGGGGATTGCTGGAAATCTTCAGTGGGCTTTGCATAGTTTATCGAGAGAGGAATAGGGTTTCAATGTTTTGGTTTGCTAACCTTTCAGCAGAGGCTTGAAGTGCTAAGAGTCTTTATGTATTTCTTGTTTCAGTCAGCTTGATGCTTTATAAAGGTGAGTACATGGGAAAGAAGGGAATACAAGGATAAGCTGCTAGATCCAGATAAGGTGAGGTGGGAGGAGGCTAGGATGGAGCAGAGAGACTGGCACAGACCTGGTACAGAATGGCCTGTAAACTCACGGTCAAATCTTAGATTCCGGAATCAAATGGTAATCGATAAGCTGGAGATCTGACACCATCTTACAACATGCTATAAGCACGCTGGCCAGCAAGGAGAAATGCTCAGAAACCCCCAGCCAAAACCCCCGTGTAAAAACTCAAGCCTGCAGGTTGCTTGGCAACAGAAGAGACAGGGTCTCTGTTGTGGATACAGCTTCAGATGCAGATCTCAGCAAAATGCAATTTTCTGCTGTTTCATAACAGGATTTATTAATGACTTGGAAAATGATAGCTGTCTATTGTGCAGGGTTCTCGAGATAATGATCTTTTTTTTCTAGATATAGGAAAATAAACAACTTCTTTAAAGTCCCTTTTAGTTTCAAAAATAAATCCCTTCAAATCTGTCCCTTGTCTTATGGCCCATGTGATGACTGCCCTGAGTTCATTTGCTTTTGAGAAGTTACCAAATTGGAAAGGATCACTAAAGAGAGCTGAGAGCAGGTTTACAAGATGTTTCCGTTGGCGAGGTCATTTGTTTCAAATTTTGCAAAATGGGCTTTGAAATGGAACATTAAATTTATTCGTATACACACACAGACGCACACACCAAAAGAAAGCCTGGTTTTCTCAGCATCAGGTGTGGTCATGCATTGGAGCCACGCTGTTGCAGTGCACCAGAACCCTCAGCGGTTCCTCAATGCATTCACACACGCTGCCATTCCCCGTGCAAATGTAAGCTTCACACGGGATGGTGTATGCACTAATGTGAGGGGAAGAAAATAATTGCCCACGCTGCGAGTGGGTTAGGGAATGGAGTGCACTGCCCGAAACTGTGGTCAGAGCCGGGTTCCATCTAGCGGGCGATTAACAAAATAGAAACAACGTGCGGGGTGATGGAGACAGTGCAGACACGATTTTGCTTTAAAATTCATTAGTGGGATGTGGGCATCGCTGGCTGGCCAGCATTTCTTGCCCATCCCTAGTTGCCCTTGAGAAGGTGGTGGTGAGCTGCCTTCTTGAACTGCTGCAGTCTTCCTGCTGTGGGTTGACCCACAATGCCATGAGGGAGGGAATTCCAGGATTTTGACCCAGTGACAGTGAAGGAATGGCGATACATTTCCAAGTCAGGATGGTGTGACTTGGAGGGGAACTTGGAGGTGGTGGTGTCTCCATGTAACTACTGCCCTTGTCCTTCTAGATGGAAATGGTCGTCGGTTTGGAAGGTGCTGTCTGAGGATCTTTGGTGAATTTCTGCAGTGCATCTTGTAGATAGTACGCACTGCTGCTTGTCAGTGGTGGAGGAAGTGGATGCTTGTGGATTTGGTGCCAATCAAGCGGGCTGCTTTGTCCTGGATGGTGTCAAGCTTCTTGAGTGTTGTTGGAGCTGCACCCATCCATGCAAGTGGGGAGTATTCCATCACACTCCTTACTTGTGCCTTATAGATGGTGGACAGGCTTTGAGAGGTCAGGAAGTGAGTTACTCATCAGTATTCCTAGGTTCTGGCCTGCTCTTGTAGCCACTGTGTTAATGTGGTGAATCCAGTTGAGTTTCAGGTCAGTGGTAACTCCCAGTATGCTGATAGTGGGGGATTCAGTGATGGTAACACCATTGAATGCCAAGGGACGGTGGTTAGATTGTCTCTTATTAGTGATGGTCATAGCCTGGCATTTGTGTCGCACAAATATTACTTGCCACTTGTCAGCCCAAGCCTGGATATGTCCAGATCTTGTTGCATGTGAACATGGAATGCTTCAGTATCTGAGGAGTCACGAATGGTACTGAACATTGTGCAATCATCGGCGAACATCCCCGCTTCTGACCTTAAACTGGAGGGAAGGTCATTGATGAAGCAGCTGAAGATGGTTGGGCCTTGGACACTACCCTGAGGAACTCCTGCAGAGATGTCCTGGAACTGAGATGATCGACCTCCCACAACCACAACAATCTTCCTATGTGTCAGGTATGACTCGAACCACTGAAGAGTTTGCCCCCTGATACCCATTGACTCCAGTTTTACTTGGGCTCCTTAATGCCACACTCGGTCAAATGTAGCCTTAATGCCAAGGGCTGTCACTCCAACTCTCACTCTGGAATTCAGCTCTTTTGTCCAAATTTGATCCAAGGCTGTAATGAGATCAGGAGCTGAGTGGTCCTGGCAGAACCCAAACTGGGCGTCACTGAGCAGGTTATTGCTGAGTAGGTACTGCTTGATAGCGCAGTTGATGATACCTTCCACTACCTTACAGATGATCGAGAGTAGACTGATGGGGCAATAACTGGCCAGGTTGGATTTGTCCTGTTTTTTGTGTACAGGACATACTTGGGCAATTTTCCGCATTATCGGGTAGATACCAGTGTTGTAACTGTGCTGGAACAGCTTGGCTAGGGGAGCGATAAGTTCTGAAGCACAAGTCTTCAGTACTATTGCTGGAATGTTGTCAGGGCCCAGGGCCCAGGGCCTTTACAGTATCCAGAATCTCCAACTGTTTCTTGATATCACGTGGAGTGAATCGAACTGGCTGAAGACTAGTATCTGTAATGCTGGGGACCACTGGAGGATATTGAGATGGGCAGAACGGCCTCGTAACAATTCTGTGATCCTGCAAACATCTCACACAGTGGTGAAAACCCGGTCTAGATACTCGCGACTTACGTGGATACTGACATAATTGTCTATTTACTGATTGGCATAACTCAATGATTGACAATGTTAGCAATCCCACCACAGCTCCCACATAGAACCTCCATCCCACAAGCACCCTCTCACCTGAGCTGAATGCATCCCCTCCTTGAACCAAACTGGACCCTCTTCAATCAATAGGGCAGTGCCAAGTGGCACAGGAAGGTGAGGACAAATGCAGCTTGTCACATTTGAGGGCTCTTCTCTTGTGACAGTCTGCAGTCAGGAGCTCCCTGACCTCTGTGCCCAATTAGCTAACTCCTCCAATGGCAGCGGTCCAAAGGGACTCTCCTGCAGTGGTGCAGGCCAGCCTTATTGAGATGAGCCGACCCAGGCCTGGAGCTGCCAGAGCATGAACTTTGAGATGCTGAGGCACTGTTGGGGATGGGGAGTGGGAGATGGAGATGCAGAGGAGAGTAGCAGCCTGCTCCCACCAGATCTGCTAATATTGCAGATACAGCTAGCAGCAGTATAGGGAAACATTGCAGGAAGCCCACCTTCTCATGGTGAGATAGCTCTGATGTTTATATGATGTTAACCAAAATGTTGCATTAAACCATCATGATTTATTCAGTCTTAGAGTTGATCTTCCATTTGGGAGCCTCTTGATACAGAGATGTCTGATGTTTAATATCATGTGTTTGCAGTTACTTGGTCCCACGATAAGCTACAGCCCTCTAAGGGGTAACCAAGCAAGAGCCTTGTGAGTTTTCATATGCACCAATATATGCCTTCAGTAAAAAGCTGCTGAATTCATGCTGTTTGGAAGTGGGTCAGTCTGATTTGGATCCTTGCCTCCCATGCATCAACTTCTTCGTCTAACTGGACCTCTAGCAGTAGGTGGCGATAGTGACAGAGGGCACTGAGCAAAGGCGCTGGGCTGTTGTCCAGTAGGTAGCAACACAGGGAGGGACTCTTCCTGAAGAAAAGTGTGTATCTTTGCTGGAGAGCGGGCTAATGGGAGGGAAGTGGGGTCAGACAGAGAGATTCCTCAGCCCTGTGTTACCTACATGGTCACCCCTTGAACATAGTATAAATATTTCCTTGTTTATCCCTAATTTTCCTTACTGTTTGTCATGCTCATGGAATAAAGAATCCCTGCTTCATGATCTTTGGACTGTCTGTGTGTTAAACTGTCATGTTACACATGGTACAACAATCGGAAGCAGACGTTACTATGGCTCCCCTTCCATGTCGCTCTCCAATCCGGTTCAAACAGGACTGGGCATGTCAGGAGCAGCGCAGGCTGGTTGGAGTCACACTGTAACTTCTTATGAGCGATACAGAAAGATCAGGCAACACATAAACACATTGCACAAACACATCCACACATCTGTAAATACACACGTACAGAATTTCAAGGACACATAGAAATCAGGAACAAAAACAAAGTTGCTGGAAAAGCTCAGCAGGTCTGGCAGCATCTG
>NC_063336.1:18223955-18227894 GCF_021869965.1 Rhincodon typus
GTGTGTGTGTGTATGTGTGTGAATGTGTGGGTGTGTGTGTGTGTGTGAGAGAGTGTGTGTGTGTGTGTGTGTGTGTGTGTGGGTGTGTGTGGGTGTGTGTGTGGGTGTGTGTGTGTGGGTGTGTGTGTGTGGGTGTGTATGTGTGTGTGTGTGTGAGTGTGTGTGTGTATGTGTGTGAATGTGTGGGTGTGTGTGTGTGTGAGAGAGTGTGTGTGTGTGTGTGTGGGGGTGTGTGTGTGTGTGAGACAGTGTGTGTGTGTGTGTGTGTGTATGTGTGTGGGTGTGTGTGTGTGTGTGTGTGTGTGGGTATGTGTGTGTGATGTGCTGACCACACATGAGCAGCTTGTGTTTATGTGGAGACAGTGAGAGCTGGTTTTGAGCCTGTCAACGATGCCGATTGTGTGGAGTTGAGATGGAACACGATCTGGATACAAAGTAGGAGTCTTGAGTGTCAATGGCTGATGACAATTCCATGGTGCATTGCGCACGCCGAGAGGTTTGTAGTTGGTGTGTAAAGGTGCTCTGTACACGACAGTGTCAGATACCTGAGAACACTGCTGTTCGACCCTCCGAAGCTAACCTGCCTGGCTACCTGCTCCAACTCCCTTTTGAGAGGAGCCTTTTCGTGTCTCTTGTATGGTCCACCACTCAACACTCAGGTTTTCCATCTATTATTCGCTCAGACCTATTCTTTAACCCTCCATCTCTTACATTCAAGTAGCATTATTCAGTGTAGCTTTCCTATGGAAACAGACTGGTGAGTCAGTTAGAGTACATGCTATGAGCACCACCCTGTTCGATTCCTGGCTGAACTGAGGGGCAATTGCTCAGCTCCCAGCTTATAGTCATGGTGTAATGGGAGCCGCACCAAGTGTGTGTGCTATCTACCTCTAGTGGAACCAGCATCAGCAGACTGAAAGAGATAGATTCTTCATCAGCCAAGGAAGAAAGGGTTACGTGGAAAAAGGCAGGTTAGTGGACATCTTATTGAATGGCAGAGCAGGCTCCAGGGGCCGAATGGCCTAATCCTGCTGCTATTTCTTATGGTCCCGTGGGTCACAAAATACAATCCCTGCTATCATAAAATGAAATGCGGAGACAACATTTTAGCTCCTGCTTTCAGCTCCACAGGCATTGGTGGGTATGTCATAGCCCTATTGGATCATAGGGCTGCTCATTCATGGAAAATAGAGACAGAAACCACTGGTGGTGGTTTAACCTGAGGGTCACCATGCCTCAGGCAAGGGGAGAGGTTGAGAAGGAGGGTCTCTCATGATAACCTCAGCCAGTGCAAGAATTGAACCTCCATTGTTGCATCATTCTGCATTGCAAACCTGCCATCCAGCCAACCAAACTAACCAACTTCATGTATGGACAAAATAAATGTGATGCCTTACACTAACATCTTCCAATCTAATCTATTCTGTTCCCTCATCTCCTCTTCATAACAAAACAGGCAGCAATTCAGTGCAGATTTCAAGCCCAATGTTCATTTTAAGAGAAGCAGTTGAGTCTTGCTGAAAAGAGGGGTATGCCGATAGAGATTTCTATCAGAACAAATGCAAGAATGCCAAATTTCAAACAATCAAGCGTTTGCTATGATGCTGACTGGTTGGCAAGTCAATTCTGATTGGTTATGGCAATGCTATTGGGGAAAGCTAAGAAATTGGAGCTACTACAGCCACTTTTGATGTTGCCAATGGCAATCCGCCATTTTGGAAATGAAGAAGTAACACTCTGAACTCTTCTGACCCTGGTAATTTGTCTCTTTGCTATTTTCCTGCATGCTAAAGAGATTTCTCACTCTCTAACATACAAGAATGCCTGTTGCTATGGCAGCAAAGCCACTTGCAAAGTTTGCTGCTGACAGCTTTTGTTTGGGCTTCTGTTAGCTACAACGTCTTTCTGTGCATGTACAAGTGTCAATAGAATCAATGAAAAAGTCATAAATCATTGCCCCAAGGTTACAGTAAAAACATTACAGCTCCTCATGTGACCCAAAGGTCACATTTGCAACCACCAGGGCCATCAGCTTAGCATTGTAGACCGCAGTTCGAGGTAACACTTCTTTGTGTTAAAAATCTCAGTGTTCAAATTTATATCAAAAGCAAAAAAAATTCCCACTTGTTTTTTAAATCATACTTGTGGCATCCTGCAGTGCTTCCCAATATCATTCACTCAATTGACTTAGAGTCATAGAGCGTGGAAACAGACCCTTAGGTCCAGCCAGTCCAGGCCGAACATAATCCAAAACTAAACTGGTCCCACCTGCCAGCTCCTGGCCCATATCCCTCCAAACCTTTCCTATTCATGTACTTATCCAAATGTCTTTTAAATGTTGTAATTATACCCACAACCACCACTTCATCAGCAAGTTCATTCCACACACAAAGCATCTTCTGTGTAAAAGGTTTGCTACTCATGTCTTTTTTAACTCTCTCTCTTTTCACTTTAAAATATGCCCCCTAGTCTTGAAATACCCCATCCTAGGGAGAAGACAACTACCATTAACTCTGTCTATGCCCCTCATTATTTTATAAACCTCTATAAAGTCACCTCCTGTGCTCCAGTGAAAAAAGTCCCAGCCTATCCAGCCTCTCTTCATAACTCAAACCTTTCATGCCTGGCAACATTCTGGTAAATCTTTTCTGAACCTCTCCAGCTTAATAATATCCTTCCTACAACAGGGCAACCAGAACTGGACACAGTATTCCAGAAGAGGCCTCACCAATGTCCTGCACAACAGACTTCATCCGTTCAAAGGGATAAGTAAAAATATACATTACATAAAGTAGTCTCATCCATAATACAAATTAAAATATGCAAGAGAACAGAAAGGCGATTCTCCAGGTAATTATATGGACAGGACACAACTAATTCATTGCAGCAAAATACAGATCTACTGGAGCACCCTTCTTGTTTTTGGTGGTTCACTGATAAGCAAAAACTGGCCCTTGACATGAAGAGCCTTTATGAGACAGCAGCTAGAGCACTACATGTGGCTTTGGTCTCTTTATTACAGGAGTTCAGAGAAGGTTCACAAGGCTGATTCCTGGGATGTAAAGGGGCTGTTTTATGAAGAATGTTGAGCACTTTAGAATGATACTCATTGGAGATCCGAATGACGAGAAGGGATCTTATTGATGGTGAATATTGACTGGAAAAGTGCTGAGAGGATGTTTTCCCACTGGGGGAAGATCCAGAACAAATGTGCTCAATTTTAAATTAAGGCATTTGCCATTGAAGATGGTGATAAGGAAGAATTTCTTCTTTCAGAGCTCCTTAAACTTTGCAGTCCTCTATCTCAGAAAGCAGTGGAGGCTGGGTAATTCAATATATTCAAGGCTGAGTTCAGCAGGGTTTTGATCTACAGGGAGTCAAAGGTTATAGGGAGCAGGCAGCAAAGTGCAGTTAAAGCCACAATCAATTCAGTCATGATCTTATTTATTGGCAGAGTAGGCTCCAGGGGCCAAATGGCTGATTTCTGTTTTGATTTATTTTAATCTTTTATTCTTTTATCTTCTATCCCACATTCACTCCTTCTCCCCTTCCCTCCATTTCTAATCTCCCCCTCTGCCTCCACTCTCCCCCTGTTTCCACTCTCTCCACCCATTTCCACTTCCCCCACTGTCTCCACTCTCCCCCACTGTCTCCAATCTCCCCCCATCTCCACTCTCCCCCCATCTCCACTCTTTCCCCCATCTCCACTCTCCTCCCCATCTCCACTCTCCCCCCATCTCCACTCTCCTCCCCATCTCCACTCTTCCCCCCATCTCCACTCTCCTCTCCATCTCCACTCTCCCCACATTTCCACTCTCCTCCCCATCTCCACTCTCCCCACATTTCCACTCTCCTCCCCATCTCCACTCTCCCCACATTTCCACTCTCCTCCCCATCTCCACTCTCCCCACATTTCCACTCTCCTCCCCATCTCCACTC